>NW_006400151.1:1096682-1132868 GCF_000299155.1 Elephantulus edwardii
ATAATAATAAAAGAAAAATATAAACCGTGCCCACCCCAAAATAAATAAAAATGGGGCACCGACAGCGTGGCCTCTGTGCGACAAAGCAAAGTGCAGAATGAGGTGTGGCTGCCGGGGTGGGGGGAGCGGGGGGAAGTGGGGGCGGAGAACAGCCTGGAGCCTCTGGGTGTAGAGGCAGCAACCCCAGCCCTGTTTAACATTTGTACTAAGGGTCCACGGCTGGTGCTGATGGTCAAGTTGTTATGTATCGTCAAGTCGACCATGACTTACAGCAACCTGATGACTCACAGTGACTCTCTGCACAACAGCTCTGGACCCTGCTCTATCCTGAGCCAAGTTCACCATCTCTGACACACCTACCCTCATTACCCCAGCCACCAAGTCAGTTAATCTCACCCGGGATCTTCCTTTCCTACACTCTCCCTTGACCCTTCCAAGTATGATGTCCCTCTCCAAGGACTGGCCTCTCCTGGCTATATGTCCAAAGTATGTCAGACGGAGTTTTAACATCCTTGCCTCCAAGGCGTGGCTTGCTTTCACCCTCCTGGGAGGTTAGTGGTTCAAATCTATCCAGAGACGCCTCAGAGGACAGACTTTTTACGCCTCTTTGCTGGCCGAGTGGGTGAGAATGTTCTGTTTCACTTCATTAATTACTAGCAAGTTTGGTTTTGTCGAAATAATTTCTACTCATTTCTTTCCTTCCTTCTTTATGAGAAGTAGTTATTTATTTTCTCTCTACCGTTTCATCTGTGGGAGCCTTATGCATTCCAGGGGCTCCGAGAGGAGCAGGTAATGCTCTGTGCTGCTAACTCAGAAGTCCACAGTTCGAATCCACCAGCTACCCTGGGGGGTTAAGGCCGAAGCCCCATCTCCTTCCATATAGACCTACAGTCTCACAGACCCAGAGGAGGACTCAGAATCAACTGAGCAGCTGTCCTTCACAATTCACACATCTGCGCCAAACCAGTGGGTCTCAAACCGCAGGGCTATCGACACCCAGCATTATACGGGTGGTGGGGAGAGTTAACGCAGTCAGCTGCAGTCTGGAAGGCTGGGAGTTTGGGTCCACCCAGAGACCTGTCCCAGCCCTGATTAGTGAGAAGAATCTTCCAGGATGTGGCTGGTGACACCTTTTATCTCACAAATGATGATCAGAGAGGAAAGCAAGTGACAGGGGAAGGAGGAGACTCCCCAGGAATGGAGCAGGTCTTTTCGGATTCAGGTCCCTGCACCGAGGAGGGCAGGACACACGGACATCTCCAAGGAACTCCAGGCCTGCAGATGCTGAAGGGAACGAGGGCCTTCCTCCAGAACCAGCAGCGAGAGAACTTTTCCCCTAAATTGGTCCCCTGAATTTGGGCTTCTAGTTTGTTAAACTATTCCTGTTGCTATGTACCGCCCAGTCGGAACGGCCCCACAGCTGACCCTCCAGTGGGTTTTCAGAGGCAGAATATTGCACGGGGAGGAGACTGCCCATCTTTCTCCCACAGAGAAGCTGGTGAACTTGAACCACATGTCTTTGGGTTGGCAGTGCCACTCCATACCATTAAGCCATCAGGGCTACTTTCCAAAATGAAAAGAGAAAAAATTTCTGTTTCTCAAAGCTATCAATTGATGCTATCTATGTTATAGCCGCATGAGATGACAAAGACAATATTCTCTGTGTGATTTGAAAGTTCAAAGCTCAAAGCACAAATTTTTCTCTCTCTCCCCCTCTTTCCCTCTCTCCCCACCTCCTCACCTCTAAGTGCAGATCAGGAACTGTAGGCTCAAGGCCGTATCTCCCTGGAAAGTCTACAACAACCTTGGACTTGAGAAGAAAGCAGTGAAACATCTCTTGAACACTGTGTGTGAGGTGAGGTGGGGGCTCTATGGATGTCAATACCACTAGACCAGCCCCAGCTGCTCAGGACACAGCTGCTGGACACCAGGACAGGCCATTATTACAGCACAGTTACCCAGGAGATAACAGAGGTGCTGCGGGCAGGGCGGGGCCAGTGTTCCGTGGATGGAGAGCTCTCAGGCCGAGCGGTCAGTGTGCAGAGGTGGCGAGAGAAAATGTTCAGTGTGGCTGGAGTGAGCTTGTGTGAGAGTTCACAGGGGGAGAGCGGGGTGGACACATGCCTGGGGTCGGGGACACTCAGCCCTGAGCGTGGAGCGTGAGCCCAGCGGGCACTGCCCCAGAGTGACCTGGCCAGGTCTGTTTATTTTAGGAGTGGGACTCTGGTGGTTGGGAAGAAGGGCTTGTCTTATGTCACTGAAGCAATTCCAACCTGATAAGACAGAGTGGAACTGCTTTGTAAGGAAGACAAAGAAGAGGTGGCCCCTTTGAGCTGTGGTGTTGGTGAGAAACACGGAATCTACATGGGCCAACGCGAGACCTGCCCTGGACGAGGGACAGCCAGAGAGCTCCTCAGAAGCAAGGCTGTGAAGACTCCATCTCCTCAACTGTGGTCATGTTAGCACGAGGGGTCAGTCCCTGGAGAAGGCCATCCATAACGAGGGAATTGTTGCTGTTATGCAGCATCGAGTCAGAACTGACCACAGCTGACCCTCCAGCAGTGGTTCGGAGGCAGTCAGCGCACAGAGGACATCGCTCACCCTGCACGGAGCAGCCGGTAGGTCTGACCTGCGTGCCTGTGCTGGCAGCTCGCTTCCTTATCACTGAGGCCCCAGAGCTTCTGGAGTAAAGAAAGAGAAAGAACCCCCGCGAGACAGACTCATTCAGGGGCTGCAGCAATGCGTTCACCCAGCTGTGAGGCCGGTGCAGGCCCGGGCGCTGGGTCCGCGGGGTCCTGTGATGAGCATGGACGGATGGCACCTCACAACAACACTCGCACGTGGCGGAGAGCGAGGCCTCTCCACGGAGTGCGGCGTGGATTCGAACCACCCACCTCCCGGTGGGCAGCCACGTACCTGTGCCAGCAACACTCCTGCAGAGGAGACTTAGGAGAGAGTGTTGAAGGGTTAGCATTCTCCAGACCTGGGACCTCTTCCTGGTCGACTGCACCGGTTTCCACAGATCCACAGCGCGGAAAACGGAAGCTGGAAGCTTGAGCTCCACATCCTCACTTCAACCAGCTACTGGAGTGCCCCCTCAGTGTGTGCTGACACCCCCACTGGAACAGGCGCCCAAGTGGACCGGCAGCCTGAGATCACCCTGAAGACCATCGTGTCCAACAGCCATCAGTGTTCACGCTAGTCAGTGTTCACTCAGGAACAGACCCGAGCCCATTCCTGTCCCTCTGTCCTGGTGGTGTTAGGTGGCCCTGAGCCCATTCCTGTCCCTCTGTCCTGGTGGTGTTAGGTGGCCCTGAGCCCATTCCTGTCCCTCTGTCCTGGTGGTGTTAGGTGGCCCTGAGCCCATTCCTGTCCCTCTGTCCTGGTGCTGTTAGGTGGTCCTGAGCCCATTCTCTTCCCTCCGTCCTGGTGGTGATAGGTGGTCCTGAGCCCACTCCCCTCCCTCGGTCCTGGCGGTGTCCTGAGCCAAGTCCAACTCATTCCAACTCTAAGAACCACAGACCTGAGCCCTGTCCTGTCCAGGGTTCGTCATCCTCACAGTCTCACTGTGGAAGTTATTGTGTCAACCCATCTCACTGAAGGTTGTCCTCTCATTCGCCAACCTTCCACTTTTCCAAGCACGATGTCCCTCTCCAAGGAATAGCCTCTCCTAGCAACATGCCCAACTGGTGAGAGGAAGCTTCACCATCCTTGCCTCCAAAGAGCACTCTTGCACTTTCTCCGAGACCTGTCTGTCTGTCCTTTTGGTCTCCAGAGGATACCAAGCACTCTTCTCCAACAACACAGCCCTGTCCTGTAGTCACTGTGAGGTGCTGTTGAGCTGTTGTTTTTCCCATAAAACAACAACAACAAAAAAAAAACCCCAAGCCCACTGCCGCGGAGTCCAGTCTCCCCAGCCATGCTGACTTTGTGCCCTGTCCACAGGGCATTCCTACTGCACTCTTTCCTGTCTCCTCCTCCTCCTCTGGTGCTCCGTGGGCTTGAACTGAAAACCTTTCCGTCAGCAGCTGCTTGCTTAACTACCGTGCCACTAGGGGGCGTGTCCACCTGAGTGTCTCTGCTGCATACTTCTCTAACCCAGCATTTCTCCTCTATCCACAAATGACACTAGGGCCAGATGACCCTTTGTTGGGGGGCTGTCCTGCTCACTGAGGGGGGTGTGTCGCAGCATCTCTGACTTCCATTCACCAGATGCCAGGAGCTCCTCATCCCAAAGCCCCACCAATGAGGGCAACCCAACACGTTTCCAGGTTCCAAACGTGTTGGCTCCTCCCCACTGCTCTCCTCCTCCTCCTCTCTGCCCCGTCCTCTCCTGGAGTCCTAGCAGTGCAATGAGCTCCGCCCCCAGCCCACTGAGCTTGGCCAGCACTGCCCTCTGCACCCCAGTCCTTCCCTCCAGCCAGATCCTCCTCACGCCTGCCTTCCCTCCTCCCAGCAGCTTCCTGTCCATTCCTCTAAAGGCAGGACAACCTGGCTGCACTTATGACACTTGGCCAGCACTTTCTTGTCTTTATTTCCTGGGCTCTGTCTCTCTCACAATGCAGGCATTGTCAGGGCCACATCCTCGACTTGGTGTCTGTCCCGTCGTCCAGGTCCAGCCCCGTGCCAAGCTAAAGACCTCTTTGTCAGGTAAATGTATGAATGGCAATTAGAGGCCCAGGCTTGATTCCAGTGCTCACTGCACCTTTGGAAGGTGACAAGGTCACATCTGAAAAGTCAGCTCTTGGAGAAGCCGGATTCCACCCAGCGAGCTTTCCGACCCAGAACTGAGAGAACTTCAGATGTGTTTTGGGTCAGCGAAATGATTCCAACTATCATAGTGACCTGATGTGACAGAGCAGGGCTGCTTCACAGGGAAGACTGATGCCTTTGGGCTGTGGTTGGAGAAGAACAGGAACACAGGGTGACTGTCAGGGAACGGCTGGTCAGTCTTGGAAGAGGGACAAGCAGAGTGGCCTCCGAAGCCGGACAGTGAGAGCTGACTCCCCTGCAGGTGCTCTTGACATGTCATCAGGAGGGACCAGACCCTAATGCCTGGAGGGGAGGCCGGAGAGAGAGAGGTCGGGGGAGAGAGACCAACACAGAGGCTGCAGCAAAGGCTCTGAGTGCTGGTGCGAGAACGGTGCAGGCCTAGGGAGGGCTCTGTCCAGCTGGTCTGTGCTGCTGTTACCGTGGTATGATTGTGACCGAAGGAGCCCAGATGTGTCCGTTTAGAACCACTCTATGGGGTGTGCTTTTCAAAAGAAATAATTTTATTTCAAATTCTATCAGAGAGAAAAGCATCCTTGGAGGTAAGGATTTTGAGGCTCATTTACTTTGGGCATGTTGCCAGGAGGGACCAGTCTTTGGAGAAGGACATCACGCCTGGAAGGTTGGAGGGACAGCGTAGGAGAGGAAGACCTTGGATGGGATGGAATGAGGGTAGGTGTGTCTGAGACGGTGCTCAGGGTACAGCAGGGTTCAGAATCTACAAGTCATAGTCAACTCGGCAGAACAACACCACCAACAGAGAGAACTCTTACTACAACTGTATTTTCAGATAATCCCTTGGCCCTTCATTAACTCAGCCCATGGGGTCTGCTTTGCTGTACGCTACAGAAGCAGGCCACCAGGCCTTTGCTTCCACAGCACCCTGTGTGGGTTCAAACAGGTGAACTACAGCTACAGAACATGAACCTTTGCACCACCTGAGCACCTGACGCTCAGTTTGATCTATAAACAACCTTCCCTGGTAGCTGGGTCCAGTTCTGCAAGTGATTGGGTGTGCACAGGAATCGAGAGATGGGCAGACGACAGAGACTTCACGCTACAGTCCCGGGACCATGACGCCCGGGCCCCTTCTTCCTTTTCCTGCTGAATCACCGGATGAGAATCTCCATGGCAGCCGCTACCTGCAGAGGATCAGGCTGCTGTATGTTCCTTTCTGTAGTGAATAAGTCACCTACCTTGAGCCAAAAAGGAGCACTGGTGGCACAGTGCATTACACATTTGGTGGCTTAATGGAAGGTTAGCTGTTCAAAACCCCCAGGTGCTCGGGAGAACAAAGAGGAGTCCCCTTGCATAAAGACATACAGCCTAGAAACCCGAGGGAGGGCTGCTCTGATTAACAACTGAACTAGGCAACAGTGGATCTGGACTTTCAGACACGTCCAAGGGAATTATGTTTGGTACAGTGGTTAAAACAGTCAGCTGTCAAACAAAAGGTGGGCTGTTCAAATCCTCCCAGAGAAAGATAGGACATTTTCTTTTAGAAAGACCACAGCCTTGGAACCTCACTGGGGCAGTTCTGCTCTGCCCTCCAGAGTCGCTGTGTCAGGACTAACTTCACAGCGATGCATTCAGGTTTAGATCCTGGACCTACAGACAGGACGAGCGCTGGGCTGGACGAGGAGGAGGGTGACATGCAGACCCACTGGGGTCACGCTTCCTCAGCCCCGACCTGGATGGGTGGTCTCCTCTTCTCACTTGCCGATTTCCTCCTCCAGCCCCTCTTCTGTGCCCCCTTCGTTTCCACCTCCCTTTAAACACTGATGGGAGCCAAGATTACGAAGAACCAGCCAGCAAAGTGGGTGGAGGCTACAGCTGTGTTTTGTGCAGAACACATCTTTTAAAAAAAATTTGAACTGCCAAATACAACCAGAAATGCAAAATCTAAAGAGGATAAAATTGATGCATGGGACCTTGTAAAGATTAAATCCCTGTGCACATCAAAACTTTTCCCAATAGGGTGAAAAGAAAACCTACAGACTGGGAACAAACATTTGCTAATACCATCTCAGACAAGAGTCTTATAACAAAAGTTTACAGAATACTCCTGGGCCTCCACAAGGAAAAGACTGATAACCCAATTACAAAATGGGCGAAAGACATGGAAAGAATTTTCACAGAGGACGGTATTCAAATGGCAAACAGACACATGAAGAAATGCTCCAAATCACTGGCAATAAAAAGATGCAAATCAAAACCACAATGAGGTACTATCTCACTCCAGTAATAGTGGTAAACTTTAACAAGGCAGCAAGTAATAAATGCTAGAAAGGATGTGGCAAGATAGGAACTCTTAGACATTTTTGGTGGGACTGTAAAATGGTACAACCATTCTGGAAGGCAGTTTGGTGCTCCCTCAGAAAAGCTGAACATAGAAATGCCACATATGACCCAGCTATTCCACTACTTGGAATATATCCTGAGAATATGAGAATTGAGGAAAAAACAGATTTGTACACCAATATTCATAGCAGTGTTATCCAACCATCACAAGAACACGGTACAGCCCAAATATCCAACCACAAATGAATGGATTGAGAAATTATGGTACATGCATACAACAGAATACTATGCAGCACACAGGAGCAATAACATTGTAAATTATCTAACTTGGGAGGGACTGGAGAGCATTATGCTGAGTGAACTAGTTCAGTCCCATAAGGATAAACATTGTTTAAGACCATTATTGCAGAAGGAGTATAAGGATCCAGGAGGGGTGGGAGAGGCTGGAAGCAGAGGGCCGAGGATGTGCAGGGGGAGGAGGGGGTTAATCATTGGGTTGTACAATTTAATGGGGGGGTGAGGTAAATGGAAAGAATTTGTTCAAATTTGTATTTGCATTTTGTAAATAAACTAGTAGAAAAGAAAAAAAAACAAAGAAAAAAATTCAGTGTATTCTCAATCTTTTAAAATGTAGAGATTTCACATGAACACTCCTATCTCCAGATTGTTGAAAAGTCGGCGGGTGTCCACGTGTGGCTTTACTAGTTGGAGCCGAGAGCAGCTGCTGCCCCAGCTGTCCCCATGAACTGCCTGCTGAGTGGCAGGGACGCTGTGGACAACAGGATTAGCTGCTGTGACCCATATGGTTTCTTGGGTTGATTTTAGCAGCCGAGCTCGCCAGGCCTTTCTCCCTGGTAGGAGACGAGCCCGGCCTGCGGCGTGGTGTTTTCAATGACCTGACATGTATGTCAAAGCCGAGCAGTGAACAGGGAAGCCCCAAGAGGAACTGATGCATCTGAACGATGGTGTTAGCGCGGACTGATGGCATCCCAGCCAGCCAGAAGAACCACGAAAACTACCCCGGCAGAAGTGCAGCCAGACTTGTCCTTAGATGCGGGGATGGGGAGATCTGTCTCACTCTGGACACGAGGGGTCCGTTCCTGGTGAAGGGCACCCCTGGTGAAGGAAAGCGAGTGGAGTGTGGTTGAGAAGAGGGAGACCCCCAAGGAAAGAAAGAGACATGGAGGCTGTGAATGTGGGTCCCCCAGTGGTGACATGAGGACGTGGCGGGGCAGTGCTTCCCTCTGCTATGCAAGGGTCACTGCTGACTGGACAGCACCCAACAACAGCTGGCCGTTCCGAATCCTGACTCTTCACCTCATCCTCCCAGGAGCTCTCTGAATGCTGAACTTACTCTATTTCCAGGTTTAGCTCAAGAGAGAAGCCCGAGAAAACACCCCCCAGTGAAGGGCACTGCCTTCAGGTGAGGCCTCAGTGGGGACCGCGTCACACGCCGTGCTCGAGGGCTTAGTGATCGTCACACAAAAGGCGAAAGGAAAGGAATGAGTGAATGGACGATCCCACACTGAGCGGATCGTAATTGGTTCTGGGAAACAGAATATGCAGGACGACTGAGTAAAAAATAAGTCGACAAAACCAAAAAGTTCATAACGTAGGAAAAAACCAAACAGACTAAACCTTCGCACACAACTCCACCCCAGAGGGGACCGGAGGACAAGTGTTTTGGGAAGTGGCATCAGGTGAGCCAATTCCTAATCCTGAAAAGTTGGTGTGTGGGCTGCGTGCTACCAGGTTGTGTTTACGGGTATCAACTTGGCTGCTGGGGGTCAAGAATCTACCCAGAGTGGCAGGAAGATGTCCTCGGAAGCCTGGGAAACGGCTCTGGGCTCCTTGTCTGGGACGCCACGCGTCACCCAGGGATTCACCCCCAGCTGGCCTTCTCTTAGGAAGAAGCAGTGTCATCTTGAAATGAATGCCATTCCTCCGTGTTCAGCGTCATGGCCAACCTGGGAGGGTGACGGTTCCCCCAGGAACTTCCCACAGGACACAGGGATCTCTGGGGGCCCAGCAGTAGGAACACTGCCAACCCAAAGGCACATGGCTCAAATTCACCAGCTGCTCCACAGGAGAAAGATGGGCACTCTCCTCCTGTGCGATTTACAGCCTCTGAAAACCCGCTGGAGGGTCAGCTAAGAGTTGGTTCTGACTTGACAGTACATAACAAGTAACGACAACCAGAAATGGTTTACATTCAACTACCAGCTGAAATACCAGAGGTTCAAATCCGCCCAGGGGCTCCTCAGAACACAAGCCAACTACTCTTCCGGCAGACAAGCGGCCCCGTGAGACTCTGTGGACGCAGTGTGCTCTGTGACAGCTGAGCCCAGGTCTCCTTGAAGGCAGTACAGTCTTTGCTGTGGTTACTCTCTGTTGCTAGGCAGAATAATGCCCACCTGAGCCCTCCAAAGAAGTTCATGTTCTAATCCCCGGGACAAACAGGCATTAAGATTGCAGGGGGTATTAATTAAGGTTGTTAATCAGCTTACTTTAAAGTAAGTAGATTGTTGTTGCTGTTGGGTGCTGTCGCGCTGGCCTGTGCAGGGCAGAGGCTCCCACTGCCCGCCGGTTCTGCACCGTCCTCACAAGCATGTGGTGGGGTCTGTGCCCACCGTGAGCCGTGGGGTCTGTGCCCACCGTGAGCCATGGGGTCTGCGCCCACCGTGAGCCGTGGGGTCTGCGCCCACCGTGCGGCCACGGTGCCAGGCTGGCTCACTGAGGCCCTCTCTTTGTTCACTTTTCAAGGCATGATGTTCTTCTCCAGCGACTGGTCTCCCCAAGACATCCTGCGATGCACGAGGTGAAGCCTCGTCATCCTCCTGTCGAGGGAGCATGTGGGTTGTGCTTCCTGCAGGACAGACTGTGGGTTCTGTCGCACGTGCACAGCCCATCCACCACGGCTCAAAGCATCGGCTCTTCTTCACCTTTACTCATTGTCCAGCTTCCACATGCATCTGAGGCAACGGAAGATACCATGGCTTGAGTCAGGAGCACCTTAGTCTTCCAAGTGACGGCTTTGCGCCTTAGCTCTTTAAAGAGGCCTTTGCAGCAATGTCCCCACTGTCACCCACCCTCTGATTCTAGACTTCTGTTTCCACGGGTGTCAAATGTATGTGCATCCAACTAAAACAAAAGCCTTAGCAGTTCCAATCTTTTCTTGTGACCATGTTGCTTATTGGTTGAGTTGTGAGCGTTTGTTTGTATCATTTTAAGGTACAATCCACATTGAAAGCTATAGTCTTTGATGTTCCTCATTAAAGGCTTCAAGTTCACTTTCAGCAAGCAAGGTGGTGCCACGGGTCTATCCCAAGTTGTAAGTTTTCCTCTCATCCTGAGTTATTTCTCCTCATGTATCCCACCTTCCGAGATTATCTGCTCAGCATACACAGTGAATATTTGTGGTGAAGCAATACGACCCTGATGCCCCTTTCCTACTCTTGAACCATGAAGCACCCCCTTTTTCTGTTAAAGCATCCACCTCTTGGCAAATGAGCACAATGACGTGGTCTACAATTACCATTCACTCATGATTCGTTAGGATCCACACAGTCAAATGCCTTTGCATAGTCAATAAATGCAGGGAAATAGCTTCCTGGTATTTTCTGCTTTCTGCCAAGGTCCATCTGCCAACAATAGGCCTTTTGTTCCCTGTCCTCTTTTCAATCTGTCTCGATTTGCTGGCGGTTCCCAGCTGATGGACTGCTGTAAATAGTTGTTTAAATATTTTACGTGTAACTGGATTTGCATGTGATATAAATGGCAGTATTCAATAATTTCCTTTGCATCATTGAACATATGAATCGCCTTCAGTTGGTTGGCGAGGTAGCCAAGTTCCAAACTTCTTGAGGCTCTATTACAGTGTTGCATCTGTTTGCTGAATCATCTTGAAAACATTCTGAGTGGCATTCTGTCAGTTCAGGCAGCCTTGTTTTTACAAGTGCCTTCAGTGCCTCTCGGACTTCTCAGTCGGATGGTCAGTCGCTGACCCTGTCCTTCCTGAAATGACTGAAGAGTCAGCAGTAGATGTGGTTATCATGACTCTGTGTACCTTCCACCTTCCCCTAAGACTTCCTGCATCACTCAGTATTTTGCCCCTGGAACCTTCCAATATTGAAATGTGAGGCTTGGACAGTTTTCTTCAGTTCCTTCAGCTCGAGAAATGCCACGTGTGTTCTTCCCTGGTTGTTTTCTAGCTCCAGGTCTTTGTACGTTTCATTATACTATTTGACTGTGTCTTCTTGAGCGACCCTCTGAAGTCTCCAGCTCTGCTCTTCTATCTCTTCATTTCCTCACATCCTAGGCTTATTCACGAGTTGAAATGCTCTGGTAACAGTCACCTATGAACCACACAGTCACATGGTCTAAGAAATGGGAGAGGAACAGCATCACATTAGTCATCAGAGTCGATTTCAAGATCTGGCCTGGGACTGAAGGTTCTCAGCAACAGGATAATACCCACATGCCTACAAGGACAAGCAGTTAATACAACTACTATTCAAGTTTATGAAACAACCACATCTTGACTAGAATGATTTTCTCCGCAAATATATGTAGGTAATGAAATTATGTAACGATCCCTAATGATCCCACATGTCAAGCAGTTGGAAAATGAAGAAAGGTGGGGTGCAAACTCCCGAATCCCATCACAAGGCCTGGGTTTCCCTGGGCTGTGGTCCATAAGACCTTTTCTTTCATAAAGGAGAAGTAGGGAAGAAAGGGAAGTAGGAAAGCTCAGTGCAAGCAAGAACGAAGACCAGGCATGGAGCGTATCCTCTCCACCTGGACCCTGCTCCTGGGAAACTACCAGCACAGCAGAGGCCGAGACGCGTGGAGCCGTCCGAGGACCAGCAGACCTGTAGGCGCTGATGGAGCCAAGACGCGTGGAGCCGTCTGAGGACCAGCAGACCTACAGATGCTGATGGACCCTCCTCTGGAGCAACACACAGGAAGCTTTCCTCTAGAGCTGGGACCCCTTAAATGGTGAGAGACTCATCTCCAGGTGTTAAAGCCCTTCTTTTGTGGTATCTCTGCTGCAGTAGCTCTAGAGAACTAGTACTACAAAAAGCTGAAGATATTGAAGATTTTACCAACTTCTGCGCAGCCTGAAATTGATCAAGCCTGTAATCAAGACATATTGATCATTATTGGTGACTGGAATGTGAAAGTTGGAAACAAAGGAGGAGGATTGATCATGGCTGGAACATAAGGTGCTGCTCAAAGGAATGACATTGGACATCACATGCCACAGTTTCACAAGACCAGAGGCTTATTCGTCGCACACAGCATGTTTTTACAATGCAGACGGCAGCCGTGTGCAAGGACCTCAGCAGACAGAACATACATGAATCAAACTACATCTGTGAGCAGGGAAGAGGAAAAGCTCACTGTCTCCGTGTGAACAAGGCGGAGACTGACTGCAGAGCAGACCGTCAGCTGCTCATGTGCACATTCAAGGTGAAGCCGAGAAACATTTAAACAAGTCCACGGAAATCAAAACATGACTTTGGATACCCCGCTTCACTTTAGAGTCCATTTTAAGGACTCGATGCACTGGATGTGACTGATTGAAGGCCAGATGACATCAGGACATCAGACATGAAGAAAACAAAAGGTTATTAAAATGTAAGGAAAGAAAGAGAAACACAAAACAAACATCACAGGAAACTGAAACTTGCCCTTGAAAGCGGAGTGGCTAAACTAAGAAGATTAACCCAGCTTATCCCGAGTGTTCACTGTAATCACAGAGGCCTTCACAGCATCAGAGTGAGAAAGCCTGGTGACCTGACCGACTGGGGAGCTGGCAGGGCCTGAGCTAGGAACGCAGACGGCCACCTTGGAAAGCTGGGAGAGGCAAAGACATGGACCATGGAGGGGCCGGGAAGTCCCCCAACAGACCCTCATCCTATCCCTGAGGCGGGGAGGTCCTGTCCACAGTCACACACTTCTGCTGGGGCAGCAAACATCAGTCAGGGTAGGTGCCCCCTCAATACCATTACCTGTACCTGCTGCTGGCCATTATCTAGTGCTGAGGAGAAATGTTCCAAAAAGCATGCACTGTATGACCTGTCGCATGCAGATGACACAACCTTGCTTGCTGAAAGTGAGGAGAATCTGAAGCATTTGCTGCAGAAGGTCAGGGGCTATAGTTTTCAATATGGATTGAAGCTCAACATCAAGAAGTCAGATTCTCACCACTGGGACAATTGTCAGCACCATGATGGATGGAGAAGAGATTGAGGTTCTTAACTATTACAGCTCGCTCGGCTCCATAATCAACACTCTTGGCACCAACAGTCAGGAAATCAAAAGACAAATTTGCATTGGGAAAATCTGCTGTCAGGGACCTCTCCAGAGTACAGAAAAGCAACAATATTGGTCTAGAGACTAAGGCATGCCTGATCCAGGCCATGGTCTTCACAATTACTTGCTGTGTATCAGAGAGTTGGACAATGACTAAGGATGACAGAAAAGAATCAATGACTTTGAGTTGTGGTGCTGGAGAAGAGTCTTGAACATACCATGGACTGCCAAGAAAACAAATAGTTCTGTCTTGGAGAGGGTGAAACCAAGCTTCTCCTTGGAGGCTAGGATTTTGAAGCTCTGTCTCACATACTTTGAGCACGTTGTTGTCAGAAGGGACCAATCTTTGGGAATAGACATCATGCTGGGACTAGTGGAGGGTCAGAGAAGGAGCTGAGGCTCGTCAACAAGATGGACATGGTGCAACAATGCACGTCAAGCAGTCAGCGCCCTGAGGACGGGGCATGCCAGGCACGGCTCACGTCTGTGGTTCACACGGTCACTGAGAGCTATAAGTGGACTCACGAGCAGCTAACCACAACCACAACCACAACACACACAGAGCTCTGGCGGGGCTGACCCCTGCTGACCTGAAGGTGATGCCTCTCTGCAAGTCCTAAGTCCACTGTGAGGGTCGCTGAAGGACACACAGAGATGGCCACCCAATGCACAGTGGCCTTCAGAGACCCTCACCGTCCACCACAGCTCTGTGGGAGAGACAGTTACAGTCGCCAAAACCATGCTGGAGGTGAAAACCCTACCAGAGGCCAAAACCCCATCAAAGGTCAAATCCCTGTCAGAGACCAAAACCCTGTCGGAGATCAAAACCCTGTCAGAGGCCAAAACCCTGTCGGAGGTCAAAACCCCATCAGAGGCCAAAACCCCATCGGAGGCCAAACCCTGTCAGAGGTCAAAACCCTCTCAGAGGCCAAACTCTGTCGGAGGCCAAAACCCGTCAGAGGCCAAAACCCTGTCGGAGGTCAAAACCCCATCAGAGGCCAAAACTCCATCGGAGGCCAAACCCTGTCAGAGGTCAAAACCCTCTCAGAGGCCAAACCCCTCTTAGAGGCCAAACCCCTCTTAGAGGCCAAAACCTCATCGGAGGCCAAAACCCTGTCAGAGGCCAAAACCCTGTCAGAGGCCAAAACCCCATTGGAGGCCAAACCCTGTCAGAGGCCAAAACCCCATTGGAGGCCAAACCCTGCCAGAGGCCAAAACCCTGTTGGAGGTCTAAACTCTGTTGAAATTAAGCTCTGAATCGATTCTTAGTTCACAGCAAAGCGTTTGAGGTTTTGAGTTTTGTACACGCACACACACATGCACACACACGTATACGTGTTTGGGGACAGCTCTCTGTAGCTGCTGTAAATGTATCTATGAACATACTAGAGCACATCGGGTGGGGATGGTAAAGTTATGAAAATGTCTTCACCACAAACACTCACCCTGAGCTAATGAGTCTTTGGGCTGGGGGCTTAAGACCACAGTCTTGGGGGACATCAAGGTCTACTGACATAACACAGCCCACAAAGACAATGTTCTGCACCCTGCTTTTAAAAGCTTACGAGTGGCTATTAGGGTGTGACTCTTGGTATCTCCCCACTTAGAGCAAAGAAGAGTTAAAAAAACCCCAAAATACTTGACAGCAGTTAGTCCTAAGGCCCAATGGGCCACGGAGCCACAGCCTCCACAACCCTGAGGCCGGAAGGGACAGGTGCTGCCCAGTGATTACGACCAGCCATCTGAAATGCACAGAGTGGGGGAATTGTGAGCAAAACCCAAAATCACAAAGATGACCAAGGTTCCTGGTCTGAGAGAGGCTCTGAGACTATGACCTCAGTGGCCCCTTAAACCAGAGCTGAATCTTAAACCAGGCTCACCTGTCACCCAAACAGTACAAAGTCTGCAAGGTGATCACACCAGGGAGATGCTCGCTGCAAAGAGCAGCCAACCACGCGAGATCAAAGGGTGGCCTTGTCCCTCAGGGGTTGCAGCTCAGGAGGCAGGAAGGGGTAGCAAAGAAGGATGTGGGGAAACGGGAAACACAGGGTGGAAGGGGGACGATGCTGCTGTATGGTGGGGACTGCGACCAATGTCACAAAATGCAATGGGCACCAATGGCTGTTGAAGGGGAAACAAATTTGCTCTGTGACTCATACTGCACCAAAAAACATCCAAAAACCCAGCTACTGAAAACCCGATGGGGCACAGCTGTCCTCAGAAATACACACGTGGGTATTGGCTTTGAGGTACCTGATGGGCCTTGGGGTATTTGTAGGAAGGAGACCAGGAAGACAAGGATCACTTCTCTCGAGTCTCGAGGAGGAGCCTGGCCCCTTCAACTCTCAGACCTCGGCCCAGGGACATCTGTGTTGACATCTCCTTAAAAGTGTGACACCACCCATCAGTCTGGTTTAAGCCACTGAGTCACTCCAGGGGGTCTGCAGGGACATGTACAGCAGCCATAGGAAAAAGCCAATCAGCAACCTGAACACAATTACTTTGCAGCAGGTAAGGCCAACATCAATCCCAACATGCCACAGGGCTCCTCGTCTCAGCTGAGGAAACACAAGTCCCACTCACCTTTTTGTAGGTTTTTTCTTCATTTTGTTTCCCTGGAGCTGCCTCTCTACTCTCAGTAGCAGAAGACATCTAGGAGAGAAAAATGTATCCGTTTACTCCTCTAAACTCTGAGATATAATGTATCTATATGCTAACATTAAGGAAAACATTTATTTTGGTCAGATGAGGTTTTCCTTTTGTTATTATAGCTGTCCCGAAGAAAGGAAGGTATTTTAAAAAGAAGCAGTGTCCCCCAGTCCTTCCAAAATAAAACTTCGCTTCTAGATAATTTCTGTCTCATACATGACTGGAAGATTCTCTATAAACTCACGTCCATATTGTTTGCACACATTTCTTTCTGCAAAGGCACTTTCTGGCTTTTAAAAAATTAAAAAAAAAGTTTCCTTCTAATTAGACATGCTCACTGTTAAAAAAAAAAATCTAGAAAGTACCAAAAACTATGAAGCAGAACAAAAAAAAAAAATCACTTTGAATCCTATTTCCCCAGGGCCATTCCTTTAATTCATATTTGCCACACTTGTTTCTACCTTTTGTTCTGGGTATTTTCAGACTAAATATGATATTATAATACTATTATAACACAATCTCTCGCTCCATTTCTCACGGAACACTTGCAGAGTTAGCATTTTCCCATGAGACTAAGAAAACCCCCTTTGTAAAATGAATTAACTTCCACTTCTGTGAGCCAGCATCATGTGAACGACCCGCAGTGCATGGTAAGCCTCTAGTGGACAATGTTAATTCAGGAGAGCTGGGGTTGTTCAAAGCATTTGCTTCTGCACATCGGGCAGCGATCTTCATTCTGCACTTGTATCTTCATCAAACTTGAACGTTTTCTTAGGCCGGGCTGCGGGCTTAATGGTCATGTTGTAGGTGCTGCTGGGTTGATTTCTCTCTTACGGTGACTCCCACATGACAGGAAGAAGGGAGGAACCCTAGTGATGCAGCAGTCAAGTGCCTGACTCCTAACAGAAACGTCGTTGGTTCTAGCCCCGCAGTGAGTCGCTGGGAGAAAGACCCAGTGATATGCTGGTGTGAAGAGCACAGCCAGGAGGGCCTTCTGGGGCAGCGCTGCTCGGAACCAGCTCGATGGCCTGGGAGCTGACAGCCAGGCCATTCTGGAGCAGAGCACACGGGATGGGTTTGAACCTTAGACCTACAGATTAACAACCTAGCACTTAATCACCTCGCTGTCAGAGCTTCTAGGTCATACTGTTGTTATGGTGTTGTATCGTCGAGTCGGAACCAACCCATAGCTGACACTCTGGCGGGTTTTCAGAGGCAGGTAATGGCATGGAGGACACTGTCCACCCTTTTCCCCTGGAACAGCAGGTGGCCTCAACCCATGTCTTTGGGATTGCAGTGAAGCTTCTCGCCACTAGGCCCACCAGACCACCCTCTAGGTCATACTGTTGTCGTTATGTGCCGTCAGGTCACCTGCGATTCATAGTGACCCTATGTACAACAGCCCTAAACCCTGCTCTGTCCTGTGCCAATCGCACTGCCTCTGACACTCCCATCCCCATTACCCCAGTCACCGAATCAATCCATCTCATAGAGGGTCTTCCCCTCCTGCGCTGTCCCTCCACCCTCCCAAGCATGATGTCCCTCTCCAAGGACCCGTCCCGCCTTGAGAGTTAGCAGCACAGAGCATTGAGTGCTGGGCTTTTAACCAAAGGTTCAGCAGTCTGAATCCAGCAGCCACTCCCTGGAAGACCGCTGAAGCAGCCCTGGTTTCTCAGGCAACAGGCAGTTTCAGCTGTGCCGGTCCCCCCACCCCAGCTGGGGTCAGTGTGGCAGGGAGAGGGGTTTGAAGCCTCTGCTTCAAGTGCGTGGTGATACATTTCCTCCTAAGAAGAATATGCTCCTTCACACCTGTGCCTGCAGTGGGTGGGAGCCATTTAATGGCGGATTTAGCAATGACTATTAAAGAATCTTTGCTAAGTTGACAGATTAAAAAAAAATCTCCTGGTTTTAATTTGCAACTTTTAAAATTACTAGTGGAAGTTAATACTATATTCTTAAAAAAAAAACCCCAAATCAAAACTCTTATTTCTGATCTGGTATGAAAACCAAAAAATGTACATAAAATCTGCAAGTAAACCAGTATAAAATAAAAATTTTATTTAAATAAAATAAACTCTAGACACAAAACTATTTCCTGTTTAAATTTTCCCTTTGCCTATTTAACTGCTGGGCTCTTTATGTTTTAGCTCTTGATATTGAAGGCATTTGTGTTAATAACCCGTAGTCAGACGTGCTGTCACTAGTTTCTCAATTTTTGCTTCTTTTTTGATTATCAAAGCAGCTTTACATTTTTTAAAATTTTTAATTTTTTGTGCATTGTACCGTCAAATCAGATCTGACTGGTACAGGAGGAGATTGTCCCTCCTTCTCCAGCCAAGTATCTGGTGGATTCGAAGCAGGCACATCTAGGATTGCAGTGCAGCTTCTTGCGACTAGGCCACCAGAGCTCCCTTGAAGCAGCTTTACATTTTAATGAACTCAAAGAGAATGACTTTATAGTATCTCGCAATGTTTTCAGATGAGATTCTTATGGGAAGACCCTGCACATTCAAGCCTCTTCCTCTCTCCCTGACAGTAAAGTTCCGTGTTTAACTTTTCGCCCATCTGGATTCCGCACACCAGTGGCCTGGTGTCGTCAACAAAGTCACTGGCACAGCGTGTGCCAGGCTGACAGGAGCCCCAGGAACCGGCATCGGCTCGAGGGCAGCAGGGCTTCGGTGACAAGCTGGAGAATTCAGCAGCAATTTCTCTGAGAAAGAACAAAAAATCACTGAGTTTGCCCCCAGTGTTATGAGCCCGGTGTGATCAAAACACCCAAACACTGACCCGCTGGGCCCCCTCTGCGGGCCAACTCGTGAGTCTCAATTCGGGGTGCTCCAGAGGCTTGGCGGTGAGGAACTGCACAGCCAACCCAAAGGTCCGAGGCTCGAATCCACCTGCTGCTCCATGGGGGGTAATGGGGAAATCTCTTCCTGTGTGATTTACTATCTCTGAAAATTCACTGGAGGGCCGGTTATGTGCTGGTTACACCTCCATGGCTCACAGCAACAACGTCCTCAATTCAGAGCACCTGGGTGGCGCAGATGGCGGCTGCTAATCTTGAGGCTGGCAGTTCAGGACCACTCAGAGGTGCCTCAGAAGAAAAGCCTGGAGATCCCTCTGAATAGTCACAGCTCCTGACAACCTTACAGAGCAGTTCTCCTCCAACACAGGTGGGCTCGCCCTGAGCCCCCAGTGAACCTGTCAGCAGCCAGCAGGGTTCAGGCCAGTGCGGGGCGTGGGGACAGCCGGGGGCGGGGCCGGATGCACAGCCCCACCTTACACCAGTCTCAAGTCCGCCTGGGCTGCAGGCACGCCAGCACATTGCTTAAGGTCCACGCGGGAGCTTCCCCGCACTGAAAGTACGAAATACAACTGTGTTTCCACGCTTTCATTGTATGACTTCACCTGCGGCCGCCGAAACTACCTGAAAATAAATGAACTAAGTTCCGCCCTGGCGATCCATAGGGTGACAGATGTCATAGCCAGATCACATCCAGGAACGATGTAAGTTAGAACAAACATGAAGAAGACGCCTGGATTGATTTAAACATATTCCTTTCAATAAATGGACAATTTCAAAAGTGGTATTTGTTTTTATCCCCTAAGAAACAGACAATTTTCTTTAAAAGCCCATAAAGGTCTTTTTTCTACCTCTTTACTTCTGGAGAAATGACCTGCCTCGCTCTCCAGGATGTGTCTTTTCTAATAAAACTGTCTTTACTTGCATTTTTTTTTAAAAAAACCAACCAAAGGGGAGCTCTGGTGGCCTAGTGGCAAGGAGCTGCAACTACAATCCCAGAGGCACACGGTTCGAATCCACCAGATGCTCTGCCGGGAAAAGGAGGGACAATCTCCTCCTGTACGAGTCAGATCTGATTTGACGGTACACGCACAAGAATTAAAAAAAAAAAAAATGTAAAAAAAAAAACCAACCAAACATACAAAGGAAATAAAAAAATGTCACCTTCAATTCAATTTAATACTGTCTCCGGGTAGGATAAATGATTAACACATTTGTCCACTAGCCAAAAGGCTGGAGGTTTGAATCAGCCCAGTGGCACTTTGGAAGAAAGATGTGACAACCTACTTCTCAAAGCCTAAGACCCTGGCAACCGTCAGGGCTCAGCTTGCCCCTGACATGCACGGGGCTGTGGAATCAGCATCAACTCACTGTCAGGTCTGTTTTTATTTTTAACTAATCTGGGATTTTATGTTGATTTCAATTTTGTATTCTGACCTTCCCACTTTGTATCATTAGCATTTTCCATGTCACTAAACATTTCTTAGAAGTAAAATCTCATGTCTGGAGGATTCTATCCTGAAAACGTCTCCTAATTCAGCACTGCTCCATGAACGGGCCTTCACAAAGCTTCCCATAGACTCTGGAGTCCCAGGAACGCTGCCGTCTGAGTTCCTCCACGGGGCGCCCGGCACAGTGTCTAATGAGATAGACGCCCATGGCCAGCCTGCTGGTCAAACACCACATACTTTACACCTTGACCCACGTCCGGCATTTTCATACCACATCAAGCAGATAAAACACTCTGCTGATTTGACCGCAGTTGGGGGTGGCGTCTAATTTTATCCCATACTGATTGGATCTGTCGTTAGCATGAACCTGTTTCTCCAGTTTACTAGATCCTAGAGCTTCTTTCTAGAGTCGCCGTACAGAGTGGCAGTCCTGTCTTTATAAGCTTGGTCTGCGCCTTCAATTCAGCGTGCACTAATGATAATAATTAGGAGGGAGATTTTCTTTGACCTTGAACCCTTTAATAAAGCCAAGAGAAGTCAGATTTCCTCAGGATCTCTTCCAGTCACGTCACATCTAAGGCAGAGTGTCCTACACACCGGAAGTCTGGGAGAGCAGCTCTGGGCATGCAGACAGCAGCCTCCGGGGGCTGGTTCAGGGGTGACTGGGGCAGGTGAACCACTGGCCCGAGGCATTGCTGTGTACAGGCCACCTCGTTCCACCCAGGAAGAGCGGGACTGGCTACACATCTGTTTCATGTTTCAGTTCTCTTCAAGCAAAACAGAATCAGTAATTCCGATAAAGAAAAGCCAGAACTATCAGTTGGGCTGAAGTCTTTCTAATAGAGGGCTGCTAAACAGAGACTGCTCAGACCTGTGAACTAGGATGGCCATGGAAGAAGAAAGCAACCTGGGGAGGGTGTGAAATGCACCAGGCTGCCAACAGGAAGGCCAGCAGTTTGAGCCCATCGGGCACTTTGCAGGAGTAAGATGGGCCATCTTCTCCCCTGAGATTTACAGAAATCCAAGGTAGGGTGGCTACAAGGTGGAATCTATTCCAAGGCAGTAGAAAGGGCCCTGATGGGACAGTGTTTAGAGTACTCAGCTTCTAGCCATGAGGTCAGAGGTTCAAATCCACCAGCTGCTCCCCGGGAGAAAAGGAAGACAGTCTGTTCCAGAAAGACCGTGACCTCAGGAAGCTTTTGGGGCTGTTAATTCTATCTGCCCTACAAGGTCACTGTGAGCTGAAGCCGACCTGCTGGCAGTGGGGTTTTGGGGTTTCTGAGGAAAGAGAGTTGCCTGAGGACTCTCTGGCATAGCGCCCGTACGTTACCAGTGATGGCCCTCCGCTTTGTTCCCTAACACATTAGCCTCCCTCACCTGTTAACCTGCATCCTTTCTAACTAGGAACCAAGGGAAGTGAGGAGGACAGACACTGTTTAAAAACATCACTGTCCCCGTCTGCACACGGGTGTCCGGCAGCTCCCGGATGCAGGGCATCCGGGTGCTGGACCTCCGGGTCTGTGTGTGGCACCGTGTCCCGGTGGGTACAATGCAGCAACCCTGCTGTGCTTACAAACCCAGAAAGCACCACCCTAAGCCCAATGCCGTCCAGCTGATGCCAGTGTCCAGCGTCCCTCCCTTGGGCTGCTAGGCCTGGACATTTTCTGAATTCATTTTTATTCAAGCATTCTTACACATTCTGTTGTATAACATTAATCACAATTAATCAAGGTCACTTATGGCTTTGGATGGAGAAAAACGCGGAATAGCCCAGAGTTTGCCAAAAGATCAAACAGATACGTTTTAGGAAGAGTGTAGCAGTGCTCCTTGGGGGTAAGGACAGAAAATCTTCGCCTCTCACACTTCGGACATCTTCCCAGGAGGGGCTTTTTCCTGGAAAGGGACACCATGTGGAAAAGGTGGAGGGTCGGCAAAGGAGAGGATGACCCTCAACCAGGTGGCTTGACACAGTGACTGTGGCAATGGGCTCAGAGATGATGAGACCGGCACAGTGTAGGGCTGGGGTCAGGTCTGTTGTTCCGAGGGTCACTGTGAGTCATACTTGACAGCACTTAACAACAACAAACGCCACTTACTACATGATCTCATCAAATCCTCACTGTGCTCGCCCGCCTCTGCACCCCACCCCTCCATCCACTGGCATCCGCCCCTCACCCCATCAACCCTGCGTGATGGTTTCTGTGTGCAGACCTCAGCTGTCCCCTCCCCCAGTCCACCGACACATACCCTGTTCCAGGTTGTTGACTGCGATACACACAATGTCTGACTGTCCACTCATTTTGCACTGTCCTTCCATTTTATCCCAATTAGCGTCTGCTGCCCACTCATTTTCTACTCCCCCCACCCCCATAACTGTACTAGATTGAGTCTGTCCACAGGCCAACCTCCCACTCGCTGCTGCTGCTGTTCTTGTTATTGGTCTCGTGCACTTTCTGTCCTTTTAAGGGGGGCAAGTCTTTACAGGGGACCGCCTCATCTTTGCCCACGAAGCAGCTGATGGGTTCAAACCACCAACCTTTCAGTTAACAGCTCAATGCTTGACCCATTCTACCATTAACAGAAGCAGCATCACGAGCTCACATGGTGCATGGTGCTGGGAACACTGACTGCAAGAGACCCCTGAGAGTGTGAAAAGGATACGGTGCCATTTCTAGGACTAAGGTGTGCCTGACCCAAGCCAGGCTATACTCAGGCCCCTTACGTGTATGTGAAAACTGGACAATGAATGAGGGCTATCAAAAGAGAATCAACAGCTTTGCACTGTGGTGTGAGCTGGGAATACTGATTTTATGAAGGACTGCTGGGAGAATGACTGATTCTGTCATCAAAGAGCCAGGGGCTTCTTAAGAGTAAAGATGGAAAGACTTCTCATGTACGAGGTATCCTAGTGTTAGGGACCAGGTCCTGGAGAAGGACATCATGCTGCTTAAAGCAGAGGGTGAACACAAACGAGGAAGTCCCTCAAAGACACGAACTGACACAATGGCTACAAACAGTGGGCTCAGACAGGACGGGGCACTGTTGTACGCAGAGCTGCTGAGACTTGGAAACAACAACACAGATTCTCTCCTTACCTTTCTCACCAGAATGGCAAGTCATCTGTGGGTGGTGGTGACGAGTGGTCTGCTCATTGTTGAGATTCTCTTCCTTCTCAGGTTCCTGGAAAAATGGAAATCAGTGGTCATTACTTATTCCTATCCTCCGCATCCTCCCCAGAAAGATCAGTCCTGGTTATAAAGATACATAGTAACCAATTAAAATAGGAAGAACATACATAGAGGGAAAGAAAGAAGGAAGCCAGAAGGTGTTGGTGATAGACGCTCTGCAGAGAATATTAGCTGTGCCGCCCTGCGAAGTCGTATGACCGGTACAGCGTCCGGTCTGCTGAGCTCCCTAGTGACCACGGCAAAGGCAGACTTGGTCAACTGCCAGATAATCGATGTCCATAGGGTAAAAGGACACCAGTCACTTCTAAATACTGAGAGATTGGAGGTGGGGAGATGGCCCTCATTTTCATCTAAAGGAACCCTGTAATAAACGTGGGAGGAACCAACTATGATTTTCTTAAAAGACTGCTTAGATAACACAATCCCCGCTGTGGATGTCGGTGTGTGCCGTCGAGTTGGAACAGACTCACAGCTGACCCTCCAGCAGGTTTTTGGAGACAATAAACCTCTTGGGAGGAGATTACCCATCTTTCTCCGGCAGAGCAGCAGGTTGAATAAACCTCTTTGACAAGCACGACTTTTTAACAGAAGAGATACGTGCTTGTTGTCATCAACTGAAAAGTATCCACTCACTCCCTCTCACAGTGCTGCCGTGTCAGGACCAGCCCACAGCTGACCCGCCTTCAGGTTATCTGAGGCTGTAAATCACATGGAAAGACTGTCCACCTTTCTGTCCCAGGGCCGCTGGTGATGGGAACTGCCAGCGCGTCAGGCCTCTGGGTGAGCAGCATGAGTGCCTGTGGACGCCCCAGGGGCAGTGCCAACCCTTTCCCCAGTGCCCCTGTTTGTGTGCCCCCGTCCACGGCACACCCATTCACCCACTGCCCACGAGATGGACCCACAGCTGACCCTCCAGTGGGTTTTCAGAGTCTGAAAACCTCACAGGAGGAGCAACTGGTGGGTCGGAAGTTCTGTAGCTTATCCAAGAAAAGCAAGGGAATAGTCAATGCTTTATTTTCTCTGCTTTAACTGCAGTTTTTAAAAAGACACAGAAGAAATTCACAGGAGTGACTTTTTCATTTTATTGCTAAACTGTTTTAATTCCTATGGTTTTGAAAGCAGGGGATAAAACCCAACTCTTGGGCTCTGGGAATACCTTTCAAATCACACACCTGACAGGCTGTCTCACATCCCACCACTGGGCTGACGTCTGGGCATTAAATATACTTGTTTTCTCAGCATCAAGGACTCAGGGAACAGGATTAACCTGCAGTTCTTAACGTCAGCCCCGCTGGAAGGTGCCCAGGTGGGCCCAGCACTGCTGTGACTAGTGGCAGCCCCACAGAGAGCATGTGGCCTTAACCTCGTGCTAATACACTAAGTCCCCCTGGAATCCTAAGTCCTTTCCTGCCCGGACTGGCCGTACTCCCAGGGCAGCAGAATTCTGGGGTTCGTACAGGATATACAGGGCCACGTCCTGGCTCAGGAAGGCCTGGGGGAGAGGGTGCCAAGGATCAGCACATTCAGCTGTTATCCAAAAGGTCGGAGGGTCTAGTCCACTGAGAGGCATCTCAGAAGACAGGTCTGGGCACCTACTTCTGAATAATCCATGCGTTTTCAGTGGTAATTTGAAAATGGAAATATCTGTGGCAGTCGATTCTGTCACTCTTGGGTTGATTCCTTGTCAGGCCGCCTGGTGTGTATCACAGCAGGACTGCTCCCCTGGGGTTTTCAGTGGCCAATTTCTCAGACCTAGGTCATCAGGCCTTTCTTCCAAGGAGGCTTTGGGTAGACACGAACCTCCAGCCTTTGCCTCTGTAGGTGAGTGTACGCGCTGCTTGCAGGACTCAAGCCACCAGGACCCAGCTCAATGCTGCAGTTGGGCGCCAGCTTAGTCACTCACCCATGAACATGTGAGGCTGTGCACGCCTGGTGCTTGGCACAGGGACGCCTTGGACACGGTGGCCTAAGGGAGGCCACTTCAGGGCCACCAGTTGGGCAGGAGAACAGAAGGGCCCAAGACCACGCGCTGCAGCCTCTGTCCACTCAGCCCTCTAGCTGGGCACCCGCTGCCCCGGAGGTGCTCCCTGTAGCTTCACTATGGTCAGCTCCTGGGGGACCAGGCTCTGTGTTTAGAACCTGCCGGTTCCTGGTGCCCCTGGATGACTGCCGCCTCCTTCCTACTCTCACCCCTCACTATCCTGCCACAGGTCTGTCTCTGTCACACACACACACACACACACACCTGGCCATCACTCTTGCTTTGACCACAGCCCTGCCTGTGCTCACACCCTCCTGGCCAGGACATGCTCCTGGTGTGTGGTTCACAGAGGGGAGAACCACCTGGGAGGAGGCCCTTGAAGCAAGCTCAGTGCCATTTTGGTCAGGATCTGAGGCCATTGGGGTCTAATTGGGGTACAGAGGCCCTGATAGGCACACCTTGGATTATTGTATGTCTTGTTCCTGGGAGAGGGGAACAGCCAGAGAAGGGCTAGGGTGCACCCCCAGCATGCTGTCATGTCTAAATCAGCCCACTGCCACCAGGTCAGTCCCCACAGCCACTCTCCAGGCTGTTCTCTGGGGCTGCAGATCTCTATAGCAGAGGCTGCACCTTTGTTCTCCCAAGGAGAGGCTGGGGACTCGAAGCGCCAACCTTTTGGCTAGCAGTGTTAACATGTAACCCACCACTCCGTCACATCTGGACCGCTGTCAGCCCACCACGCCGTCACACCTGCACCTGGTAGCAGTAGTATGATCTTCACACCTTTGTGATTGAGCATCTGGGCATGTAAATCCACAAACCACACACAGCGACACCATGCACAGTACAAGCTGCTGCTGCTGGTGACGCTTCTCGAAAATGGAACCAGGCCGCCATACGGACGGCTCATCGTGACCTGGTCAAGGGGGAGGGGGCGGCCACATGGGATCTGGCTTCTCCTTCTCACCTCTAGTCACACTGTTAAAACGCAAGGTCAGAAAGCAGAATGAATGTCATTAAATGTGTAGAATTGACTGAACGGAAAATGAATGCAACCTTTCACTCAAACCCTAACTCTTAAACAGTAATTAGGGTGCAGACATAACCTACATTGACATGCTCTCATTCACCCAGCAGAGAACCTTGTTCCCAAGCCTACACGCAGGACAGGGGCCGCTCCAACACGTGTTTAGAGAAGACTTGGTTCGTTCACATGTGATGTCAACGTAACATTTTATACCACGTGGCTCGTATTGTGTTTGAGGACTGTAGGTGTTGTCATGTGCCCTGGAGTCACCCAGTCCTCACAGCAACCCAGTGACCAGCAGAGTGGGGCTCTGCCCCCTCTGGCCCATCCTCACTTCACGGTCCCTGCCAGGCTTGGACTCATCATCACAGACACCGGGTCACTCCATCTCTGGGAGACTCTTGACCCTCTGCCTACCCCAACATGATTTTTATTTCAGACAACCCAGAGAAAGCCCCTGGAGATCCAGAAATATCATTACGGATGGCTTACAAATGACTACAATCCCATTTATACACTTGAAAAGTACATCAACTTGAACTACAAGTTCAGATATGCTAGCCTGAAAGTCATGAAATCTGAGCAGAAGATGCCTTGGGAGAGAGAGGCTGTAACTATCACTAGCCAGTGGCAACACCATTAGATCGCGTGCTGTGACAGTATATGAGGGACGTGTGACTGATGTCCGAGGTGGAGACCTGAGCTGTAGCTACAAGTGAAGGAAGGTCAAGGATTGCCAGCTGTGAGCAGAAGGACCCGAATCCCACTCAGGGCCTCGGAAGGGAGGGGCGCTGCAGCGCCCTGGGTTTGCGCTCTTCCCGCCTTTAGGACTGGGAGAATAAATGCGAGCTGTTTAAAGCAAGCTTTCCCCCATCAAATAAAGGTCAAGGCTGTTTGATGTCTCCCTGTCAACACACAGTGACCACAGAGATGATGTGGCTGGCGCAGGACAGGGCAGGTTCAGGTCTGTTCTCACACTCAGTGACAGCTGAAGGAAGACAAGAGTTAACAAAGCAAGATGAGATAAGGGGGTGACTGGACACTGTGGGGACTGGAGTTAACTTGTGGAGCAAAATGTACATAAATGACGAGAGAAAAAAACCCCAGCGAATCTAATGTTTTCTCTAGTAAAAGTCTAATAACTTTCACTCAAATCACAGCATTTTTTTTTAATAGGATTAAAATGAAAGCAGATGCCTGAATTCTGGGCTGTGCTAATGTAAACAGGGGTGGGGGAAGCGTGGCAATTTCTCTGAGAACATTAAAAACACAACAGGAGAGAGTATTGACTGTGAATACCCGCTCCCCAGCATGCAGTAAGCCGGCATCTGGGTCACCCTCTTCTCTGACAAAGACCCCCGCGCTCCCTTCCGGCAGTAACCCTCACCAGGTTCTTTCCACAGATTAGACTTGGGCTTAGACAAGCTGCCCTTTGCTCCCAGGAACTCGTGTCTGCATCGGGCAGCACCTCACAGATCACATCTGTTCTTTCAGGTAGAAAGCGATTTCCAGGTTTCTGAGCACAAAGTGCAAGCATTATCCCCACGGTCCTGACTACTCTCTGAGCTGGAAACCACTATGGGCCCATCTCTCAGGTGAGAAAACTGAGGCCACGAAGCTGAAGCCATTTGCCTACAAGCACGAAGCTGGGTGAGGGGAGGCTGCGTCTGGAATGCACTTCTCGCAGAGCACAGCCTGGGCTTTTAACCACAAGTACACACACCTGAGCACCACAGGTATGGCCGCCGCCACAGAGAACAATGACAACACAGGAAGTGCCACAAACGAGGGACACAGACAGTTGGCACTACATGATTCAGAGGAAAAATTATACGACCCGGGGCACGGCACTCAGAGGAGGGGCCACACAGGCAGCTTCCCCACGGGGGTCATGGAAGACACCCAACATCAGAAGACCAGGGGCCAGGAAATCCTTCCCTAGGGGGACAGATATGGCCAGGATGGCTCTAAGCCACCTTCGGTAATGGATCTGAACAGAGGACCAACACCGCAACACTGAACTTGACAATATTCCATGACAAGGACGGAATCTCCGGGGGAGCATTCTCTCTCCTACCATCCCTGGTCCGCTCCACTGTCCAGATGTGATTTTAAAAAGGAATAAAGGGGAAGAATTGCCCCCAAACAGCCCTGAGAGGAGGAGGAATCATTCTGGAAAGACCTACAGTCTCTGGGAAAATGCCTCTGGGTCACCATCCTTCTGGGTTCAGCACACTGTGAGCCATGGAGAGCCTCGGCTGAGCTTCCGAGGCTGTAACCTCTGTGGGAGGAGACTGCCCAGGTGGAGTCGTTCAGCTTACCTTCCTGTTGACAAACTACACCCCCAGGGCTCCTTAGTTAGGATCTGTAGAAGCACAGACTGATTTAAATCCTAAGGACGTAAGCAGAGCACAGGACGAGAGACAGCTGTGTAACCACGGGGGCACTCCTGTTGATGTGATCAGAGACGTGGCTAATCAACCAGTACTTGGTGACTGGGGTGGGGTGTAACACTTTTCCTGAGGTCACAGCCCTGATCCAATGTATTGGGAATTTCTGAAGATTGGCCTGAGAGAAGGGAGCACAGAGGGGAACCTCTGTATGTCCAAGAAAGAGTCGCCAGGAATGGAGTGTGTGGACCAAAGTCTTCTTGACATGGGGGAGGCTGATGCATAGGAGAATCCTATCCAAGGAGTGCTGAGTACACTGACACTGACGGAAAGACAGACCTTCCTCCAGGACAGACAGAGTAATCTTCCCCCACGGCCGGCACCGGAGTGTGGACTTTCAGCCTCTGCAACTCGAGAGAAGAACTTTGTCTGCAGAACAAACCCTCCCGTGGCATCTCAGTTACAGCCCTCACGGAGCCAGAACTGACTCGTAGCTCCCTGTAAATCACACGGGAGACTCGATCATCCGCCCTTAAGCAGCTGGTGGATTCAAACTGCTCACCTTGGTAACTGAGACAAACACTAAGACTTCTGTTCCCAAAATTATCCAAAGGGAAGAAAACATGTCTCCCTGTCTGTCCCATCACATATACGGAATGGGCTCACCAGAAACCAGCAAACCCTTGCACCTGGTGCTCTGGGGTTTACTGGCCCCAGGTGGGCAGGGCAGGGCAGAGCGACAACGTGGGTGTCTAAGGCTGGACATCTTTATGGGAGCGGGCTGCCACATCGTTGTCCAGGAGATCAGCTGACCTTTGATTACCATCTGAGCACTTATCAACGATGTCTCCAGGGCTCCGTATGTAAAGAAACACTTCAGAAGTGTTGAATAAAAACTCACTTTAAAAAAAATCCAACAAAACAACTTAAAACCGATAGTGCAATGACCTTTTGCCTTTATCTTTTTTAGCCTCAAGGATTTCTGAGAATGAATCTCTTTCTTGGGCCATCTGGCCGGCTCCATTTCCTCTCCCCTGTCCCTTCTCACCGTGGCTGGGGTGTTCACTCCGACCCCACATGATGGAACCGAACTGCCCAAGGGGTCTCCTCGGATGTCACCTTCATGGAGAAGCCCTGGCTCAGCGACACCACGGCTGCTTCTACAAAGACTCGTAAGCTGCTGACACTCACTCACTCTCAGTGTCCAGTCAGAACTGACTCACAGCTGACCCTTCGCTGGGTTTCCAAGGCTGTAAATCACACAGGAAGAGGCTGCCCATCTCTCTCTTGGAGCCGCTGGTGGATTCAAACTTCCGGAGCAGCTCAGCCTGTGGGTTCACAGCTCAGCTCCGCACGGTCTATGCCACCAGAGCAGCCGTGTGTGCACAAGTGGTGCGGTGAAGCCGTGCCCAGCCCTGGGCCATCCCCACTGTAGACCGTCGTCACTGTGGTCCATCCTCACTGGTGTCCATCCTCACTGCCATCTGTCCTCGCCACTGTCCATCTGCACCACCATCATTCTCACTGGAGACCATCCTCACCACCGTCCACACCCCCACCTTCACCCACATTCTCACCACTGCCCATCACCGTCATCGTCCTCACCGTCACTGCTGCAGGCCTGTGTCCACCTCACTTCTTTTATCCACTACTTTCTCCATGATGTCCTGGGAAACCGTATGTGGCAGTTCTGCTTAGTGCCAGACGGTCATCTCTATGGGTTGGAACAGACTGGATGACACTAACCAACAATCTTTATAGGATCTTTCGCCCTCAGAGCCCTACATGGGCGTGAACTGCTGACCTTGAGGCTGTCAGCTGGTGCTGAACCACTGCACCACCAGGGCCCCCATCATTGTCTCCTGACCCACTCTAATTGGACTTTGGTCCCACCCGCTCCAGGGAATGGCTCTCAGGAGGTGGCCTGTAGCCTCCACACCAGCAGACCCTGTGGCAGGCAGTCACCCCATCTTCCCGCCAGGTCAGCTGTAGTGGACACCTCCAGCCATCTCCTCCAGGGGCTTTCTCTCTTGTGCTGACCCCTCTACTCTTGCAAGCATAAGGTCCTTTTCCAAGGACTAGACCCTCCTGACAAAGTGCTATAAGATTGTTTTCACAAGTAAGCTACACGCAGAGCCAAAGGACGCTTTTGAAGTGACAGTAGTTAGAGAACTTCAGCAATGACACTCCCCTGTGGTGGCCTCCACTGGCTTGTTTCAGAGTGTCCAGTGCAGGGAGAGGGCGGGGTGGACCTTGCTGTCTAGAAGGTATTCAAAGAGAAGTTTATTTGGGGGGACCCTTTACCTGGACAGTGAATTGATTTCCTATAAAGCTGAGAAAAAACAACAACAACACACAAAACAACAAACCACCAAAAAAACCCCAACAACCAAAAACCCAACATGATGTTTCTCAGGGATTGCTGGGAATTTAAGCCTCTGCTCCCGGGGGTGAGCTTTGTGTCGACAAGCTTATTATTTATGTAATAAGAGGCTTTGGATCATTCTCTGAATCCTGCTGTTTCCTATAAGAAATGGAATATTTTAAACTACAGATTGGAGAGGGGTGGGGATGACACACTGGCTTTTTGCATTTGCTTTCTTAAGAATGAAGACTTTGCAACAATGAATGAATGGAAATCCAAAGCCTCTGTGAACATTCATTAAAATTAATAAAAGAAATATAAAAAAATTTAAAAAGAATGAAGACTTAAGAATATCATGTAATGAGAATTTAGGAGGGGGGCTTAAGAGGGTTGCACAATTTGCTGGGTGGAAGGAGGGACGAGTAAAAGAAAGGGGAAAGATCTGGTATGAAAAACAATGCATACAAACTCTGTAAATAAAGCAGTATAAAATAAAAATTTTCTAAAAAAAAGAATATCATGTAAGCAAAATATAATAAAGTTTTAAAAATTGTGTACGTGTGTGCATATAAGAAAAACTCATTTTTAAAAAAAATCTAACATTGTGATGTGGTAATTGCTTATCACTTCAAATAATGAATTAGTTTTAAAAATTAGGATCTTGTTCTCTGAGATGTTTTAGTAAAATAGTAGGGTGACACATACAGAAAGGCTGTGCCCCATAAATATGATGCCCTCTGAAAAACCCTCTCTAGGAGATCAAAAAGCCAACAGTTACTCAAAAGTTTAGATGAGAAGACAAAAGTGTGGGGAAACTAGAGTACGAGAAATGGAACACGATAGAGGAGGGTAGTGACACGTTGTGATAAACGGGATTAAAGCCACTGAACTAGTTACTGAAATGGTTAAAGGGGAACCAAGCTTGTGTAACTTGTCACCCAAAACAAAATACAACACTTTCTCTCTCTCTCTCCCCCCTCCTCTCTCTCCCTCCCTTTCTTTCTCTCTGGCCCCTCTTGCTCTCTCTCTCTCTCTCACACACACACAGAGCACACACAGTAGAACCACAATTTCCTTCTCTATAACTTTAATTTCTTATCTATGACTACAGAACACCACCCCCCCCCAAGAGCTTCCTCTAATATAACATCTGAAGCTGTAATTTTAAATAAATATACAGTAATTTAAAACAGAATCAGAAGAACAAGAAAAATATACCAAGTTGCTAGTTAGCTGAAGAACAGGCTTTAACTCCAAGAGTTAAAAAAACAAAACAAAACACATGTTTATAAGGAAAAGACTTAAATTTCAGAAGGAAAGTCAAAGAAAAGGGGACGTGGGAAAATGCACGTTGGTGTTCTCGTCTCTTAACTGGGAAGAATCGGAGCACCCACCTGACAGGCCGTCATGGAGGCTGGGCAAACGCACACGCACGCGGCCCTGGCAGTGGTGCTGGCTCCCGCGGACAGTCAGGCCATGTCAGATCTAACTGTGATACTGGCAGCCCCTCCCCGATGAAGCCACCTCTTGATTTCCTACTAGAAAAGGGAAACGACCTTGCAATTCCGTCCAAGTCTTAACTGCAAGCACTGAGTCCTGTTTCACAGAGAGGTGGTGCTGTTCGCCTTCAGGATGACTATGACTAGTTATGAGGGACCCTGAGAGCAGATGGGATCTGCGCCCAGTCCATCCTCCTGACCTCGCCCTGCCGCAGCCCATCGCCATGGTCGCTGTCAGTCCATCTCGTTGAGGTCCTTCCTCCCTTCTGCTAATCCTTTCCCTTTCTCAGGATGATGTCTTTTCCAAAGGACTGACCCCTCCTGATAACAAAGTTGGGGAGACTGAAGAAACTACTCCAAGTTTCTAAAACGAAGCAGTGAGAAGGGGTGGCCACAAAGAGGGGAAGGCTTGGTCTGCATGGCCAAAGCTGGAGGTGAACTGGATGGCGAAGGTCCCAGAGGAAGTTGCCCACTCCATGCAGGAGACAGCCCATCATCAGACGCTTTCACCGGAGGAGGGACAGGCTGCCTGGAGGGGCAGGGAGGGGGAGGTTGCTAAGCACGAAACGATTAACTTCTTCTGTCAAAGATGATATTGAACAAATCCTGGCAACACGTTCAAAATGGCTGAAGGCCACCATGCCCACGATAGTGACAAGAGTGGACACTTGTACAGACACTGCTGGTCAATACGTTCAAACTGGCTGAAGGCCACCATGCCCACGATAGTGACAAGAGTGGACACTTGTACAGACACTGCTGGGCACTGTGGCGGTGTGCACACAGACAAATTCAAGTTACCCACTGCCACGACGAACAAGGAAGAACAAAGAACCGAGGCCTTTGTGGTGCTGGTAACGCCACAGACTGCGGAGAAGAAACAGATGGGGCTTGGGAACCAGTACAGCCAGACTACTCCTTAGAAGGGAAGGTGAGGAGACCTCATCTCATGTACTGCAGACAAGCTATTGTTGTTAAGTGCCATCAAGCCCGATTCACAGTGACCCTATGAACAGCGCATCTGAATCCTGTCCTATTCTGTGCCATCTTCACAACCCCTGACATCCTCAAGCCCACTGCTGTACTCACAGTGTCAATCCACCTGGCTGAAGGTCTTCCTCTACGAGGGACCAATCCCTGGAGAAGGTCAGTAAAGGAGAAGACCTTCAGTGAAATGGACAGACACAGTGGCTACATCAAAGGCCTCAAACTTGGCAGTGGCCGTGAGGCTGGCGCAGGACCAGGGGGTGTTTTGTTCTACTGGACATGGGACTGACAAGTCTCATCTGGCTCGATGGCACCTAACGCCATCACCAAGTCCTCCCTGCAACCGCCTGCCGTTAGCCTGTGTTCCTAATCACCCCACGAAGGCGCCCACCTCCCAGCCCCACATGCAGTTAATTTCCCTGACACAGGTAGGACTATATCCTCTCAAAATAGTTGTCGTAACTGCTAACACGCACATGTGGGGACGTAATCCCATCTGAGAATAACATTTCTTCACATTAATGAGGCTATGTCAGTGTCGGTGTCTTAGCTAATGACTTCTGATACTTAGAGGAGCAGATGAGCCAGGAAGAGAGGCAGCCTACTCCACCTGTGACTGTCAGGGGACCTGGGAGAAACTGGGACCAGGCACAGACCCCCCGAGGCTCCACAGAGAAAGCCTCCCCTGGAGCCCACACCCTGGATTTGGACTTCTAACCTCCTGCATCTGAGGAAGTTTTCTGTTCTAGTCATCCATGACTCCTCGGAAGCAAAGATGATAAAGCTTTGTCTCATATACTTGGGCCATGTTGCTAGGAAAGGCTATTCCTTGGAGACAGCGTGCTTGGAAAGGTGGAGGGACAGAGAAAGAGGAAGGCCCTCAACCAGGTGGAGTGACACAGAGACTGTAGCAGTGGGCTTGAGTGTGTCAGAGGGTAAGGACGGCACAGGACAGGACAGGGTTCAGGTCTGTTGTTCACGGGGTCACGACGAGTCGTACTCAATTTGACGGCACCTAACAGGAGGATCGGGAAACCTGGGCCTCATTTTATAAGTGAGAATACTAGTAACACGCCTCACAGATGATGGCGATTAGACATGATTTTAACATAAGAGTCACCTCCAGTCCTGGGAAAGCGTTGCACTGGGATGTCAAAGCAGAGGGGGCTCAAGGAGCAACCTGGTGCAAACATTCCTTAAATGAGCGAAGTGCAAGGCCTGCTCTTGGCAGCTCATTCTCTAGCTGAACACCACGAGCCATGGAAAGGGTGGGAAGATCAGGAGAGTGAGAGCCCCGAAACCTGAGCCCACTCAGAGACCCTGAGGCAGGTGCCCACAGCCCCGCTACATCCTCACTGCTCCGCCATCATCCATCCCAGCTGCACACACTGGACGCCTCCCAGGTGCCAACTCTGTGCAATCCCACCTCTCTGCCCTGCCATCTGACCCGGCCTGACACGCCCCAGGTTTCCCAGGGTGTTTGTGAAAGGGATGCTCCGGGCTTTCTCCACTGGGAGCTGCTGGGTAGGCTGGAACTGCCAACCTTTCAGTCAGCACTTAACCTCTGCACCACTAGGTGCCAACCAAGCATCCTGGATTTGGAAAACTGAGGCAAATCCTTCCCATTTGCAACACACCTTCACACTCCAAGCCCTCGCCATAGCCAATCAGCTCAGCATGCGTTGCTATCACCCCTCCCCTTCCTGTGTCACCCGGGGGTGGACGTGCTCCTACACTTCCTCTTCAAGGTGGGCTCTTCTTCCCTACGCCACACCTGGGCGCTCCAGCTCATGGCTTGTTCCAGCAATGGATCTGCTGGCTCCTACATCTCTCCAGGATTTTCCAACTGCACTGCACTCCTGAAGGCACACAGTTCAAATCCACCTTCTCCGTAGGAGATGGATGGCCAATCTCCTCTCATGCAATTAACTGCCTGTGAAAACCAGAGGGTCAGTTAGGGGTCGGTTCTGACTTGATGGTACTCAATAACAACAACATTCAACATCAAGAAAACAAATATCCCACAATTGGACCAATCAGCAATGTCATGGTTAACGGAAAAGAGACTGCAATTGCCCATTGCACTTCAGCTGGATCCACAAGCAGCACCCATGAAAGCAGCAGTCAGGAAATCGTGCTGCTTTGGGCAAGTCCGCTGTCAAGGACCTGGCCAAAGTGCTCGAGGGCAGGGGTGTCACTCTAAAGAGGCACGTGTGCCTGACCGGAATCCTGGTATCTCGTGACTCTTGACTCATGCTGGCAAAGGATAATGGACGTAACAGAGCGGCTGTCAGAGTGCAGCTGGAACGCTCTTCAGAAGCAAGGATGGCGAGGCCTCACCACACACACTTAGGGCAAGTGGTCAGGAGAGGGCAGTGCCAGGAGCAGGACAGCACATCTGGAAATGTGGAGGGCCCGAGAGAGGAAGACTCCGGGCATGGGCACAGTGAAAGCAAC
>NW_006400151.1:1132968-1138042 GCF_000299155.1 Elephantulus edwardii
AAAGCACAGCGGCGGGGAGGCCGCCACGGCACTGGGCAGGTTTTCATCTTTGTATTTGGAGCTGCCGCGAGGCACCTCACACCGGGAACATGCTCACAGGAGAAAACCGCCCTCAGGCCTCTCTCTGTGCTCCTTGGCCACTCCACATCTGACTGCTGCCTCTGTAGAGTGGCCCCCTATGGCGGCAAGACAGCTGGCTGAACTAAGGACGCTGGCTGCTGGCCCCATACGGGGTCCTTGACCGCCACTTGTCTGTCACTCTGGTTGCTCGGGCCTCCTCACTCCCTCCCGGCCGCGGAGTCTGAACTGACTGATAGCTGACCCTCAGGCGGGTTTTCAGAGGTTATAAGTCACATGGGGGGAAGACTGCTCATTTCTTCTCCTTTGGAGCCGGCGGATCTGAACCTCACGCCTTTGGGTTGGCAGCACAGCTCCTTACCACCAGACCATCAGAGCCCTCCCATTTATGGACATTTATTCTCCTCTCGTCCATTTGCTTTGTTTGTAACAAACATAAAAAAGGAAAATACACTAAAGAGTTTTATTATGAGAAACTGTAACTAAATGTTGGTCTCTACTTTGCAACTTCGAGCACAAAATTGAAGGATTAGCAACACTAATCCCCTAAAAAATGTGTTTTGCAATCAACCATACAAGATCTAAAGAGCAGGATTAGTCCTGGGATAAAGCTCAGAAAGTAGGAACGGACAGGAAAGGCAGACCGGAAACGGGGATGACAGGGAGGAATCGGAAAGCTGCCGTTACCTGTGGGGACTGTGGTTAACATCAAGAACCAGAATACGCAAACGTCAAGCTCCATAGCTCTGAGACCAGAAGTAGATGGTGCCCGGCTGCCTCGGCTGACCCTTCTAGAAAGGACGAAGGGGCCACCGTACAGGGGCCGGGACCCAGTGGGACCAAAACTGTGGAACAAAACTCAAAACCACCAAATTACCCGGCTTTCTGGCCTCAGAGACCAGTGTAACCCCTGAGGTTATAGACTTTACCTCCATAATCTTCTGAGAGCCTGGAATCAAACTCATTCCTGTGGCTTAAATGTCAAGAAAACAATAGACTTAGAAGGTGAACTGTAACACCTGGAAAGAACTCACATGAGAAAACTCAATCATTCAAAAGGAAGCATTTAAACAGATGGTAAGAAGGGGCAGAAGGATGAAGGCAAAGAGAACCCCACGGAGGAGCCGGGAAGGGCACTGTCACAGCACGGGGACTGCCGTGCCATCAAACAAAACCTGCCCGATGACCCAGTGCAAAATCAACTGCGCTGCAAACTCAAAGCAGAATCAACATCAATACAAAGAAAGCTCATAGTAAGAAGATGTGTATGAACTGTAAAATGAAAATCCAATTCACTCTTTACACTTTTTTTTCCACTCTTTACACTTTCAAGCAAAATCACAGTAAAAAATTTTTAAATGTTTTGATGAACATGCCTTTTAGTTGAGATTTTAATGTTAAGTATATAGAGAACTTGGATTTCCATTCATTCATCGTTGCACATTTTCCTCCCTGCCCGCTACCCCATTTTGCTTTTTTCTTTGGGGAAAAAAAAATTCTTTCATTGTTATACAGTCACCCCCCCCCCAACCCCTATACTCTGTAGGAAGAGCATGTCTTACATGAAGTAGGGCCTTAAATTCTACCAAGCAACAATTATAGATGTGAACAATAAAGATTTGAATATCCATATAAGTGTTTTGAGCTGATTTGCAAGTTAGAAAAAGCTCATAGGAAGGAAGGGCTTCATGGGCCTTGGACTTGAAAGAGCAGAGCATGGGAATCCGGCTAAAGAGAAACTGAGTCGGTCAGGATGGGCACAGGGCAGACTTGCTGGGCAGTCTGCACATGGCTAGACGCCATGAGACCCATGGGGGCAGGGGAAGCCTTCAGCCCTGAGCTAGACGGCTCCATCTGCCCCTTCAGGACTCCTCTAGTTTTTGAGGGAGCTTTGCTGCCACAGTGGATTAAGCACTGGGGTGCTAACTCAAAGGTTAGCTCTTCAAACTCTTCTTTTCAGGAGAAAGTCCCACTTCCCGAGACGACAGCCTTGGTTGGCAGCACGCCGGGAGCGCTCACACCCTGCTCTGCAGGGCTGCCGACTCACAAGTGACTCACTAGCCATGGGGTTAGGTTTTCCCCACTTGTCCTACAGACAATGTGTGAACAGGGGACCTGAGAGTGTGACACGGACAGGTGGGAGTTAAGAGTGCACTTCAGAAACCTCTAAGGGAAACAACGGTGGCATGGGCCAGGGTGGCAGTGGAGATGGCCCAAGGAGACAGATTCTAGAAGACAAAACCGGTAAGACTTGGTGATGGATTAGATATGGCAGAAAGAAAGGAAGCGGTCAAAAATGACCTGCCAGTGTACTGCAGAGGCCCTGAGGGCCAGGGTGGACTGTCACACCCCACCCCCCCCCCCCAGGCTCACAAGACTGCCAGTCCTTACAGGAGCAGACTGCCACCTTCCTCTTTCAGAAGGGTGGGTGGATCTGAACGGCCAAGCTCTGGCTAGCAGCTTAGTGCTTAAGCACTGCACCACTAGGCCCTTCTAAGGCATGTCCACACAGAGCAGTCCATCTGGCACAGCCAGGTGTTAGCAGGGGTTACCTAAGGGGAGGGAAGAGGGATTTCACAGCGTTACAGGCAACCTTTCACGATCTCCTACCTGCACTGTTCAAATAGTTTATCATCAACAAGTATACGCTGCTCTCATAGTGAAGGCCACACACAAGAGACAACACACTGACCCGAGAAGGTTGGAATGGCTGATTTCAGGAGGCAGTGACAGCCTGTGTAAAGGCTTAGTCACATCAGAGAACAAGGCTTGTATTTAAAGGATAAGGAGCAGGCTGGTGGTCTCAGTTACGAGAGAGGGTGTGCTTGGAGAAGGGGCGGACAGAGGACCACACTGATGTAGTGTAAAGTCAGACCCTGAAGGACGACCTTGGATACCACCGCAAGGAAAGCATCCCAGGGCTCCAGGAGCTGGGGAAGTGCATGCAGGAAAGTACAGCCTAGTCTTGAGCTGTTGGGAAGATTAGCCAGAAGGATGAACAGGAAGGCGAGAGGGAGAGAATATTCATCCAGGACATGGGACTCAGGTGCATAAGGTGGCTGTGTGAGGGGGGGCGAGTAAGAGACCCAATCACAGAGTGTTACTTAGCAGTGAGTGTTAGTAATGACACTCTTGCTAAATGCAGAGGGACACGAAGAGGGAAAGTGCCACATTCCCGAGACTCCGAGGCCCCAGGTGTGGGTCCAGATGTCCAGCGGGAAGACAGATGTGGCACTGTGAGTGTGTGGAACAAGGTTGGGGTAGGGCCCAGTGCACCGTCTTCTACAACAGAGAACTTAAGCCTGGAGATGTGATCTCACCATCCAAGAAATGTCACTGAGTCCTTGAGGCAACGATCAAGAGCTGACCAGTTCCTTTTATTCTCAGAGCTGTAAAAATTCCACATAATTGTTAAATGTCTCTGAAGGCAATGACCTAAAAAAATAAGTTGGTGTTTCTCCCTCGGCCTCTGAGCCTTTCAACCCACCACTGCCCCACCTTATATCCAGCTGCCTAGTTAATCAGCAATAGTAAACATCTGCTACTAAGTATCTTGATCATCTGTTTTCATCCCAAAAGGCAGAGCACATGCCCCAATTCTCCCTTCCACAAAGCCTGAGTTCAGCCACATTCACCTAGGCAGCTCTCCTGATCTCCTCGTGCAAGTCCTTAACCCTCAGTCAAGTGGGTCTGTGGGCAGCGTGCCCAGCTGGTGCAGCTGGACCTGCTCCGTGGTGGTCTGCCCTGCATCCTGGCGCCCCTGGCACTTGTCTGGCCCACGGCACCCTGCTTTGGTGAGAGCGGGTAGGAAGGACCTGCTGAAGGAGGAGGCTGCTTCCTTCCTGAGCAAGGGACGCGGGGCTGCAGAAGATGGGCATGGCGGAGAGGCTCCTCCGTGGCTGCTGATCTCACAACCGAGGCACAAGTGGGCGTTTGAAAGTGTATCAACTGTTGGGAGTTTGTGTGCCGGGCTGGGCTGCTCACATCCAGGGCCTCCTTACTCTTTGTAACTTGGAAAAACTTTTCCTTCTGCAGTGGCTCCAAGAGCTGATGGCTGCGAGGCACTGTCCCACCTCACTAGAGGTCTGTCCCCGAGAAAACGCACTTTCCCAGGGGAAAAAAGAGAAATTATGATTTTCTGTACAGCAGTGATATTTGCATAACTTATGAGATTTCCTATTAAAATGTCATTAGAAAACGTTTCTGTAAAACACGCTTTTATATGCTTAATTTTAAAAAGTCTACTGCCAACTTATATGCTTTGTTCTTTTCTGTCACTCCCCTCCCTTCTACTTCTGTACCCAGAAAAAGACATGAGTGAGGACTCCTGGGCAGAAGAGGACAACTGAACCCACCAGCATTCTTGAAAAAGAGCTTCTTTCTAGTAAGTTACTATTCTTTATCAAGTGAGAATTAGTCATCGCTGAAAATAACACTAAATATCCGTGGTGGGCATCAAATATGGAATTTTAAAACATCAGTTTACTATACTGATTATGTCAACACTTATATTTTCATCAGAACGTAATAATCCAATAAATAAATAGAGCTCTCAATTATTAAAAAAAATATCACGGGATAACATGTATTTAGACAGAGTAGCAGCGTAAGGCCCCTCCGCACACACACGGGGCAAACGTCTGGAATTATTACTACACTGAATTCAAGGGCCTGGCACGGGCAAAGAAGTTCTCTAGAATGACAACATTTCCGGAAGTTTAAAAAAAAATAAGAAAAGGGAAGAGGGGAAGTAGGAAGGGCCTCAAATCAATTCACAAAGTTCAGTGCTTGTCCCAATTTGATTTCTCCCCGTTCCCCTACGCCAGGTGTCCCCTGGACGTCACCAGGTGTCTCTTGGACGTCGCCAGGTCTCACCTGGACATCGCCAGGTGTCTCTTGGACGTCGCCAGGTCTCACCTGGACGTCGCCAGGTGTCACTTGGTCGTCGCCACGTGTCTCTTGGTCGTCGCCAGGTCTCACCTGGACGTCGCCAGGT
>NW_006400151.1:1138142-1138938 GCF_000299155.1 Elephantulus edwardii
CGTCGCCACGTGTCTCTTGGTCGTCGCCAGGTCTCACCTGGACGTCGCCAGGTGTCACTTGGTCGTCGCCACGTGTCTCTTGGTCGTCGCCAGGTGTCACTTGGACGCCGCCAGGTGTCTCTTGGTCGTCGCCAGGTGTCACTTGGACGCCGCCAGGTGTCACTTGGACGTCGCCAGGTGTCACTTGGACGCCGCCAGGTGTCACTTGGACGTCGCCAGGTGTCACTTGGACGTGAGTTCGTCCACCAGGAGGAAGGGCGAGGCGGCCTGCGCGGGCGACAGCGGGGAGTCGGTGGTCGTGCTGGCTTTGGCGGGCGAGTTCCCCGACGAGCCGGCGCCGCTGCTGTTGCCGTCGAAGGCATCGGGCGGCACGCAGGCGCCGGGCTCTGACAGCTGCGCCACGTCGGACGGCAGCATGCTGCTGATGCCCTGGAAGAACCTCTTTGGCTGGTACTCAGTCTCCACTTCACATTTCCGCTTCAAGGGCCCCAGGACGCTGGGCCGGATGCAGTTGATGGGGCTCTGGCTCCTCCGCGTCGTGAACCGCGTCGTCGGGCTGGGGATGGGGCTCGGGGGCAGCCCGTTGCTACTCACAAAACTTTGCAGGGACGGCGAGAAGCACTGCTTTCCGATGCCCCGCGTGGGCGACGGCGCCGGGGACACGGGCACGAAGTCGACGCGCTTCGGGGAGGCGGCCTTGTCGGCGTCGTTGTCGCTCAGGCTGAAGCTCTCCTCCCAGGAGTGGCTGATCTGCATTGCGGTCTGCACCTCGCGCTCGTGCACCGTCTCGCGGTTG
>NW_006400151.1:1139505-1183124 GCF_000299155.1 Elephantulus edwardii
GCCGAGGAGCCGGGCGGCAATGATCGGAGGGGATGGAGGGGCCGGAGAGGCCGGAGGGGATGGAGGGGACGGAGGGGCTGGAGGGGCCGGAGGGGACGGAGGGGTCGCGCGGTTGGTAGTGGACGGAGGGACCGGGCGGGCGGCAGTGACCGGAGAGGATGGAGGGGGTCGCGCGGGCGGGCGGGCGACAGTGACCGGAGGGCCGGCCGCCCGCCGTCTCCCCCCGCTCAGCGGCACTGCTGTCCCCTCGGCCTCCGCGGGCCGAGTAGGCACCCTCGTGAGGGCTCACGTCTCCGACCAGAGCGTTGGAGGGGGGCCCTGCGTGACGTCGGGGGAGACGCTGCAGCGGGGGCTAATCGTGGAGGGCTTCCCGGAGGAGGGGGCGGGATGGGTGCGGGTGGAACTTTGTAGGAAGCGAGAAGGCAGAGCCGCGGGCCAGACCCAGGCGGAAGGGGAGTGGAAGGGAGTGGCTAGTGAGTGAGGGCGGACGAAGGGGGCACCAGGGCCGATGGGGGCTTTATCCCGAGAACAGTGAAAACCCCCGAAGGCTTGACCGGGGGCAGGGGCATTTTAGGCCTCACAGTGACATCTTTGCCAAACATGCATGTTGTTATGTGCTTTTGAGTTGATGATTACTCACAGGCCCTATTAGCGACAGATCCAAACCTTGCCCTACTCTGTGCCATCCTCATGATCCCCCACCATGAGCGTTGTTGCAGCCACCGCACTGCACCAGGCCATCTCATTACGGGTCTTCTCTTTAGCTGCCTCCTTTTTCCAGCACGATGTCTTTTTCCCAGGACTGGCACGTCCTGACAACGTAAGGATGTGAGATGAAGTTTCACCATTCTTACCTTTAAGGAACTCTGGTTGCCCTTCCTCCCAGGCAGGCCTGTTTATTCTTTTGACAGTCCATATGACATTCAACACTCTGTCAACATTGTGATGTAAAGACATCAATAGTTCTTCCGTCTTCCTTGTTAATTGTTCAGCTTTTACATGCACATGAAACAATTGAAAACAGCATGGCTTACGTCAGGCACACTTCTGTATTGAAAATTACATCCTTTCTCCTGCATTTTAAAAAGATTCTTGGCAGTATATTTACCCATCACAACACATCTTTTCTTTCTTAACTGTTGCTACCACGGGTGTTGATCGTAAATCCGAGAAAGATGAAGTTGCTCACAATTCCAATCTTCATCTGTGTTGCCTGTTGTGCCAGTGGTGGAGATTTTTGGGTTTTTTTGCTGTTGGGACATAATTCATAGTGAAGGCGGTTGTCCTTGATCCTCTACAGCAAGCCCCAAGTCCTCTTCACTTTCAGCAAGCAAGGCTGTTAATCTGCATAACGCAGATCGTTCAGTCTTCCTCCAATCCTGACACCACACTCTTCTTCATAAAGTCCAGCTTCTCTAATGATTTGCTCAGCATACAGATTGAATAGACAAAGGAAGCAGCCTGATGCATACCCCTTCCCAGTTTTAAGCCATGCAGTGCTTCCTTGCTCTGCTCGGACAACAGCCTCCTTGTCCAGGTATATGTTCTGTATAAGCATAATCAAGTGTCTCCTGGAATTTCCATTCTTCTCAATGTTAGCCATAATTTGTAAAGATCCACACAGAGCAATGCCTTTACATCGTCAATAAAACACAAATGGACATTCTGACCTGTAGTCCTCTGTCAGTCTGCTGAGAGTCATGTGTGCATGAATGGATGCATTTTAAACAAGGGGGGAGAGAAGAACGCTCTTACTTGAAAATCCTGGCTGTGCAAGCTTCCCCAGAATGTAGTTCTCACTCAGATGATTCTTTCTTACACTGAGATGATTATCCTTAATTACACTGCTCCCTGGCCCATGTGGGTAAATGACTCCTGTTCCATGAACTAAGAAATTGAGGACTGGCTTTCCTGTCTTCAGCCATATGCCAAGAAGCATTTGATGGAATTAAAGTGCTTTATACTGAGGGTGCTAAGTAGTGTTAATACATGGAGTCTGCTTCCTCTCAAAGAAAAGAAAAAGAAACAGGTAGCTCTGACGTGCAGTTCAATCACGCTGCAGATGAGTGATGCCTGAAGTCAAATGAGCCTCGGTCTCTGCCAGAGTCTGAACGAACTATCACATTTAGACAGCAGAGATATACACCCACTCCGGAGCCAGAAAGCCAGATGTCCACTCAAAAGGGGAATTTTATTCAGATGGGCACTTATTTTTTTTTAAAGTGACATTTCCTTTTAGTTTTTCAGGGCACTTATGATTATGAAACTCCCGAAATGCAGCTGTCATTGCTGGGCACCTTCACGTCCTCTCTGGCTCACGGTGACTCTCGAGAACAGAAGGGCCTGCTGGTCCTGTGTCATCCTCACGCGGAGCCAGGTCGTAGCCAGGTCCAAGAGAGCTCGCTGAGAGTCTTTCTCTCTTTCTTTGACCCTCTACTTTCCCAAGCTTGGTGTCTTTCTCCAGAAACTGGTCCTTCCTCAGACAAAGCCTTCCCATCTTCTCTAAGGAGCATTCTGGCTGACCTTCTTCCCAGACAGGCTTATTTGTTCTTCTGGAATTCTCTGGTTTATTCAGTGCTCTCCAAGCTCAAGACCACGCACACGCATACTTATGGTTACAGACTGAATAAACGTGAAATATGAAAGTACATGCATGTCTGTGTGTAACCTGAGGTGGACTGACGGCTAGCTCAACAAACAACCTGGAATAAAATATTACAGAGGAGAACTGCACGTTGGAAGCATAAGGACAAAAGGAGTGTTACTTGATACAACTGCTTTGGGAAAATGTTTGGCAGGACCAACAAAAAGACAATATATGTGCCCTATGGCTAAGCAGTTCTACTCTTGATATATTCCCAACATAAGCGCTCACGATGACCAAGAAGCATAGACAGGGACATCTTTGTAACATTATTCCCAGTGCCCTAAACTGGAAGCCACCTGAACTTCCACAGTCAGGATAACAGTGAATAGATTATATTGGAGAATTTTACACTCAACAATAGCGAGGAAAGAGTACAGTTTGACACCGAGTAGGTGAAATCAAACACAAAAGAGGGCTACGCTCTACAAAGTTCAAGAGCAGCCAAGCCAGTCTGTGGAGAGGAAGGTGAGAACAGTGGTGACTACTGGGACTAGTGACCGTGGACAGGAGAGTAGGGATCAGGGACCATTTCCATTACAGATTGGGGTGATGGCTACATATCTCCACGGATGTGAAAACTCATTGAACTGAATACTTGAGATTTAGTCATACAGGTTGCTCAACTCAGTGCTGTTAAGTCAGAAAAGACTCCTGGCTGACCCTCCAGGAGGTCTTCTGAGGTCGTAAATCACATGGGAGGAAACTTTCTCCCTTGTCCATCTTTCTCCCGTGGAGAAATGAACAGAGAGGTGCAGCTCCCTATGGACTCTGCCACCAAAGCTCCTTCAGTCATAAAGGTCAAAAGGAAAAACTGTTATTAATGGGAGGCACGGCATGAGAACGTGGGATACACAGGGATGGCTGTCATTGTCCAGTGCCACTGAGTTGACTTCATCTTGTGGTGACTGCGTATAACAGAGCAGAAGTGTCCCATGGCTTTTCTTCTGTTGTCTTTATGGGGCCAACTCGCCAGCCCTCTTCTGATGAGTCCTGATGTAACTTAGATCCACCAACTTTTTCATTCCAAACCAAGCTCTTAACTCTTGTGGGACCCACCCACAGCTGTTGAGTCAGTTCCTATGAACTGAGATCCTGTCGGACAGAGCAGAGCTGCCTCCCAGGGATTCAGAGGCTGCACATGTGGCCAGGAGCAGAACGACACGTCTTTCACCTGCACAGCAATTGGTGGGTTTAAACCACTGACATTTTATTTAGCAACCCTACTTTTACCTCCTTTATATGGAGAATATGAGGCAGAGACCTGGCAGTGGACATCAAAGTAAGTTTAAGTCCAAACACTAAACTTAAGTCTAACTCTCAGTTGGGGTGCTGAGCCCCCAAGTCTGAGACAGCACTGGCAGTGGAATGTCTGGCCTTGGCACAGACATACAGACTCTTGGTCTCTGTCTGTCTGTATCTCTTACACATTTTTAATTCTACTTCTTCCTTTTCTGTCCAGTACCTCCTTCAGTCCTGATCAGACCAACTGGTAGTGATGGTTGTGCACCATCTAGTTGTTCTGGTCCCTGGACAGTAGAGGATGTAGTCTAGACGGTCCTTGGGGTTTTGGATTAATTAATTAGGTCATGACTCTTGCCACATGAAACAAATTTTGTCACCATGGTGGAAGAACAACCGATGATCACAAAACCTGCTATCACCTCATAGTAACTGCCTATAAAGAGTTTGTTGTGTCATCTGCATATCACAGGTTACTGATGAGGGCCCTCCAATTCTGATGTCACATGCTTCTTCATATAATCCAGCTTCTTGGATTATTTGCTCCTCCTTTACATTGAACAGGTAAATAGGGAAGATTCAACCCTGAAACACACCTTTTCTGGTTTTAAACAATACAGTCTGCTCTTTTGTGAAAGCAAAGAGGCCTTGAAGCACTTATTGATGCAGATTGAAGACCACTGGCTTCAGTATATGTTCAACTTCAGCATAAAGAAAAGAAAAATCTTTACAACTGGACCATTAAACAACATCAAGAAAAGACTGAAATGTCCAGGGTTTCATTTTACTTGGATCCACAGAAATCAAACTACATACTGTTTTGGGATAATACACTGGTAAGGAACTCTTTAAAAATGCTAAAGAGCAAAGATGACACTCTGAAGAATAAGGTGTTCCTGACTTAAGCTGTAATATTTTCAATTGCTTCATATGCTTATAAAAGTTGGACAAAGAATAAAGAAGACCAAAGAAGAATCAATGCCTTCAAATTGTGCTGTTGACAAAGATTACAGAACGGCCTTCCAAAAGAACAAACAAATTTGATTTGGAGGAAATGCAGTGTAAGTGCTTCTTAGAAGAAACAGTGGCGAGACTGCACCTCTTGTACTTTGGACCTGTTACCAGGAGGGACCAGTCCTTGGAGAAAGACATCAAGCCTCGAAAAGTAGAGGGTCAGTGGAAAAGAGGACGACTCAGTGAGATGAACTTACACAGTGACTGCAGCCACAGGCTAGCACACGGTCTGGGAGGATAGTGCAGGGCAGGGCAGAGCCCCAGTCTATCTTACACACACTGGGTCGTATAAGTCAGAGCCGAGTCAGGGCGCCTTATGACATGTGAGTCTGAGCGGAAATGGGTCCTCCAGGACAGAGAAGCCATCAGAAACCAACAACGTGTATGGGTCATTGAATACTGTCCCCTGGGCAAGCCACTGCTAATCCCCAACACCAGTGCCCCCCGCCCCGGCGGTGCTGAGCTTTTCAATGGGGACTAATCCCAGGGGCTTTTCCTATGTGCTCGTTTTAACCCATGCTTTGAGTTGCAGCTCACTGTGCAGCTGTCTTCCACAACACGCTGCCCTGGGACAGACATCTGGACGCTCCAGGAGAAGGGTCTGCAGCCAGTGTCTGGGAGGTGTAAAGAACATAGAGGAGAAGGAATGAGAAAGGATCCTGCAGTCCTGGTCGTCTTGCAGGTAATGGCAAGCAAGTTTGAGGCCCCTGCCTCGGCCAGCATGTGCACTGGGGTGTCCTGCATGTGGCTGTGATGCTGGAAGCTTCATCACTGGCGGCTCAAGTGCCAGCAGAGACACCCATGATGGACACAGCTTCTAAACCAAGACAGACTAGAAGAGAGGCCTGGCTATTATTGCCTTCCGAAAATCCAGCCACTGAAGCCCTATGAAGCACAACTCTACCCTGACGCACAAGGCCATCATGAGCCGCTCTTGACAGCAACTCATGGGGATGTGGTCTTAGAATTTATTCTTTTTTAAATATTATTTCCATCTGTGGTAGATACTGCTATGCATTCGCCAAAATCGACTTCCACTACAGTCTGCCATGGTAATTTACATGCTGCTGCTGTTGTCAGGTGCCGTCAAGTTCACCCATAGCGACCCTGTGAAAACAGATCTGAACCCTGTCCTGTCCTGTGCCGTCCTCATCATCTCTGACACACTCCAACCCATCGCTTCAGTCACTGTGTCAATCCTCTTGGCAGAGGGTCTTACTTTCCTTGACCAGCCCTCCACCTTTCCAGGCCTGACGTCCTTCTCCAAGGAAGAGCCTCTCTTAGCAACATGCCCGATGTATGGCTGCGCCATCCTTGCCTCCAAGGACCACCTCAGCCACAACTTCTCCAAGACATACTTTGTTCTTTTAGCAATCCATAGGATATTCAGTACTCTTCTCCAACAGCACAGCTTAAAGATATCAATTCTTCTGTCACTGTTAATTTGTCCTGCTCTCAGATGCATAGCAAGTGATTCGAAAGATCATGACCTGAATCAGGCACACCTTAATCCTCAAAGTGATTGGTTTCTTCTCAAGGATTTGGAGAAGTCCCTGACTTTCCCAATGCAATACGTATCCTGATCTCCTGACTGCTGATTATAGATTTTTATAAGATGAATTTGTTGGCACTTTTGATCTTTTCCCCATGTATCATGATGTTGCCTATTGGCCCAGTGGTGAGGATTTTTTGTTTTCTTGTATTTGAGATGCAATCCATATTGAAGGCTGGCTTCAGTGTTTGGTAGTCTTCAGAAAGTGCTTCAAGTCTTTTTCACGTTCAGCAACCAAGGTTGTGTTATTTGCATAACGAAGTCTACTGATGAGTCTTCCTTTGATCCTGATGCTACATTCTTTTTCACGGAGTCCAACTTCTTGAATAATTTGCTCAGCATACAGGTTGAATAGGTGTGGGACAAGTATAAAACCCTGACACACACCTTTCTTAATTCAAAACCACATAGTGTTTCCTTGCTTTGTTTGCACAAGAGCCTCTTGGTCTAGGTATAAATCTCACATGAGCATGGCTAAATGTCCTCAATCCCCATTCTTCTCAATGTTAGCCATAATTTGTTATGATCCACACAGTCAAATGTCTTTACAGTCAATAAAGCACACATAGACGTTTTTCTGATAATCTCTGCTTTCAGCCAGGATCCATCTGACATCAGCAGTGATATCCCTGGTGCCATGGCCTCTTCTAAATCCTGCTTGAATCTAGAAGTTCTGTGTACTGTTCTAGTTGTTTCTGAATGATTTTCAGTAGTATTTTGCTTCCATATAATATTAACGATATTGTTTGATAATTTGTACATTCTATTGGACCATCTTTCTTGGAGATGGCAACAAATGTGGATTTCTTCCAATCAGTTGGTCAGGCAGCTGTCCTCCAAATCTCCTAGCATGGACTGGTGAGCATGTCCAGGGCTGCATCAGTCATTTGAAATGTGTCAGTTGGTATCCCATCAATTCCTAGAGTCTTATTTTTATTTCCAATGCCTTCATTGCAGCTTGAACTTCTTCCTTCATTACCATTGGTTCTTGATCAGATGGTACCTCCTGAAATAGTTTATGGTGGTCAATTCATTTTGGTGCAGTGATTCTGTGTATTGCCTCCATCTTCTTTTGGTGTTTCCTGGATCATTCAAGACTTTTCCCATAGCAACCCTCCACATGGCAACTCGAACCTTGACTTTGCCTTTTTGTTCTTTCAGCTTGAGAAAGGACAAATAATTTTACCCTTTTTATTCTCAAATTCTAGGTCTCTGCATATTCTAATACTTTGCTTTGTCTTTTCAAGCTGCCCTTTGAAATTTTCTCTTCATCTATTTCACTTCCACATCTCTTCCCTGTTTTGGCTTCTTGATTTGCTAAGTGTAACTTTCTCCTGACATCCACTTTGGTTTTTTCTTTCTCCTCTGTCTTCCCCCCACCTTTAAAAAAAATTATTAATTTCAATGAAAATTTACAGAGACGTTGGATTTTCATTCATTCATTGTTGCACTTTTCTCCCCTCCTAACCCTCCCACACAGTACACTACCCTCTTGGAAAAGTAAAAAAAAAAATTCTTTCATTGTTTTACCATTCCTCCCCCAAGTCCACTCCACTCTACAGCCTTCACTATGGACTCCTGTCATGACAAAAATCCCTAATAATTTTCCCTCTTAAATAGTTTTCTCCCTCATCTGTTTCAATGCAGTATACATTATTGAACCCATCTTTCTCAGTCTCCTCCCAACCCCGAGGTCAGTCCTGCTTTACAACAGTGGCACCATGCAGTATTTGTCTTTTTGTGACTGAGATACCTCACTCAGGATAATGTCCTCCAGGGTCACCCATTTAGAATAATATTGCATGAGTTCCCTGTTTTTCAATGCAGCATAGTATTCCATCGTGTGAATATACCACAGCTTCTCTATCCACTCATTTGTTGATAGGCACTTAGGTTGTTTCCAACTCCTTGCTATTGTGAACAAAGCCGTGATAAACATGGGTATGCATATATCTGCTTGGAAGTCAGTTATGGTCTCTTTGGGGTCTCCTCTGTCTTTGTCATGACCTTTTGCTCTTTTCATGGGTGATATCCTTGATGTCATCTCACAACTCAACTGGTCTTCGATCATTGGTGTTTAATGTTTCAAAGCTATTCTTAAGATGACTTTAAATTCTGATGGGGATAGACTTAAAATCATATTTTGGTTTTCAGGGACTTGTTTTAAGTTTCTTCAGCCTCAACTTGAACTTTCACATGACTAAGTGATGAGTTTTTATTTAACTTCTCCAACTATTCCTTCCACAGATGTAGTCAATCTGATTCTTATAGTGTCCGTCTATCTGGTGATGTCTATGTGAAAGTTGCTGGCTAGGGTTTTGTTTTGTTTAGAAAGGTATTTGTGATGAAGAAGTCATTGAACATACAAAGTCCAAGCACTCTCCTTGTGGCCTCGCTTCTGTCACCAAGCCCACATACAGGTGCAGCAGGTACGGCAGATGCTATTTCTGTATTCACGTTAATACATGATGTAGGTATAGCCAGCTTTACAGTAGAGTCAAGAGAGGGTAAAGAGATGTAAACTTCTTAGTTGTAACCATAACCGTGCACCCAATGGAAGGAGTTACCTGGGGACACCAAGGTCACCTGGCACAACTCACTCCACAAAAACAAGGCTCTGAATCCGGCTTTGGTGAGTGGGGACGGGAGCCGTAAAAGCTTGCAAGGAGCCATGGGAGGTGCAGTTATTGGCCTCGGCCTGCGCAGAACAAAGAGAAACAAGCAAAGACGCCCTTACACAATTAGTTCAAAGGATTAGAGGACCATGTGAAACTCCTTGTCCACACATCCACACCTTGTGACCAAAAGAACTAGTGGAGCCTGGCCACCATTGCTGACCACTCTGGGCGGCGTCCCAGGGGGGGACTGAACAGATATGGAACATAAGGGGAAAAGCGGAAGACGACAAGGCTTACTGTTCCCATGGCAACTGGTGCATCTCCTGAGACTATGGTCCTTAACCAGCAGATAAGCCTGGGAAAAACCTGCCCCTGTGAGTCAACTTTCAATCAAATCATAGGCCTATCAGGTGACACCAGGGAGGCGCTAGCTCCTTACAATCTCCAGTCATGAGATCCAAAATGTAACATTTGTCCAAAGGTAGGGAAGGTGACGCTGGAGGATTAATGGAAATGAGAATCACACAAAGGGAGTGGGAGGAGTATATAACTAATGTTACAAAGCAAAATGTGTGTGAATGGTTGAATGGAAACCAATTCGCTGTGAAAACTTTCACTCAAATCACAAAAGACGCAAGGAAACTGTTGAATGGAAAACTAATCAGCTTGTAAACTTGCACACAAACTATAATGAAAGCAAACACAAGATAAGATTAAAAACCAAACACGCAAACAAACACAGGCTTTTCTTGTTCTTGTTCTCTTTCCAGAAGGGACAAGAAGGGAAATACTGATGATGTTAAAAGAGTTCGTTAGGACCTGCAGTCCGTGATAGAGTTGAGGAGAGGGAATGAAGGCATTGTTGTCATTGTGTGCCTTTGAGTTGGAACTGACTCATAGCTGACTGTCCAGTGGGTTTTCAGAGGCTGTAAATCACACAGGAGGAAACTCTCCATCCTTCCCCCACAGAGCAGCTGGTGGATTTGAACCACGGCCTTTGTAGGTTTGTTCTTCTGGAAGTCCAGGTGATATCAGTACTCTTCTCCCGCACCACAATTAAAAGCATCAGTTCTGTTCTTCTGTCATCCTTATTCATTGCAAGTGATTGAAAAGACCATGACCTGAATCAGATGCACCTTGTATTTAAGCAAACATTCTTTCTCTCCAGCACTTTGGAGAGGTCCCTGACAGTGGACTTGTCCATTGCAATACTTTTCCTGTTCTCGTGACTGCTGGGACCAAGGTTATTGATTGTGGATTCAAGTGTAAGAATTGACATTTTCAACCTTTTCCCCCATCTACCCTGATGTTGCTTTGGTTCAGTGGTGAGGATTTTTGTTTTCTGGATATTGAGATGTAATCCACACTGAAGGCTGTAATCTTCTATAGCGAATGTTTCAGCCTCACTCTCAGCAAGTAAAGTTGTCATTTGCATAACACAGGTTGCTGCTTAAGTCTTTCTCTGATCCTGATGGGATATTCTTCTTCACAGAGTCCAGGTTCTCGAATGATTTTCTCAGTGTACAGATTGAAAAGGTATGGAGATAGAATACAACCCTGATGTATTCATAATACATCATAGTATTCATAATACATCTCCTGATGTGAAACAACACAATGCTCCCTTGCTCTGTTCAGACAACATCTTCTTGGTCTAGATAGAGGTTTTATATGAGCATAATTAAGTATTCTGGGATTTCCATTATTTTCAGTGTTATCCATAATTTTTATGATTCACACAGTCAAATGCCTTTGCATAGTTAATAGCATACAAATCAACATTCTTCTGGTGTTCTCTGCTTTCAGACTTGAACTGCCAAAAGAACAAGGAGATATGCCTTGGAAAAAGTACACTAGTTTGCTCCTTTGGAAGCAAGGATGGTGAATTCATCTCACACACTTTGCCATTTGCTAGGAGGGGATATTCCTTGGAAAGGGGCACCTTGCTTGGAAAGGTGGAGGGTCAGCGAAAGAGTGGAAGACCCTCAACCAGATGGATTGACAGGGTGACTGCTGCAATGGGCTCCAGTGTGTCAGGAAGTGTGACGATGGCACAGGATTGACACGGTTCAAATCTGTTGTTCACAGTGTTGCTGTGAGTCATACTCGACTTGTCGGCATGTAACCACCACCACCACCACCACCACCACCACCATCTTTGTATTTATGGAAAGTCCACAAGACAGTGTTGAGCTTCAGACAGCCAGACTCAAGAAGTGAGGTCGTCCTCGCTGTTACGAGGAGCAGTCATAGTTTCTGAGGTTCAGATATCCCTCTGCTCCATTGAGGAAAGTCCGAGAATGTCCACCTTTCTTCATTGAAAGTGTCAGGAAAAGGCATAGAAAGTCGCTGCTCCTAGCACCTGAACAGACGTGGTCTGGCAGAGACCACCAGGCGGGAGAAAAACACAGCAAAAGTGGCAGTGAGAGCTGTCCCGTGTCCCTCGCTTCAGCTGCCTTTGGAAAATGGAAAATCCAAGGACTCTGTTGGTCATGTTGTTGTGTGGCCCTTGAGCTGGAAGGGACTCCGAGCTGACCCTCCAGCACATTTTCAGAGGCAGCAGCATCCTCTTCCTCAACAACATGCCTTTGGAAACTCTATGAACTTTGAGAAATGTGCATAGTTACAGAAAGGCTTCAGGCCTTTTGTTCACAGGGTCGCTATGAGTCGTGCTTGACTCGAAGGTCATCATCATCATCATCGACAACAACAACTTGCACTACAGGAGGCTGTTCATCCTTTTTACCACAGAGTAGCTGGTGGAGTCAAACTGCGTGCCGTTGGGATTGCAGTGCAGCTTCTTACCACGAAGCAGGACAAGGCAGCAAAGAACAGAGTGTGTTCCTGGCCTGCGAAGTCCTCTCTTCCCAGTGCAGAGTTCAGAAGGCAGAGCACAGATGGCCCTCCCTCACTGCTGTTCATTTCAAATGCAACCACCTTTCCATTTTAAAAATAGCACTTTTATTGTATTAATATTTAATTTTTTTTTTTTGTAAAAACCAAACCTGTATACACCAGAATGAAATCACCCACACTCTGCCCCATCCTCACCACCTCAGCTGTGCAGGAGCCCAACGCTGTGGTCACCAGCCAGCCCATGTGTCTGGGGGCTTTCTCTCTCACTGACCCTGACTTTACCAAACACGATGTCCTCTCCAGGACCAGCCCCTCCTCATTACGTGTCCAAAGTTTCTCCAGCTTCATTTCCAAGGTGCATTCTGGCTGCACTATATATAATAGCATATGACAACATAATATCTTATATTCTTTCTGAAACCTCAGACCCCATTTTTTCTGGGAATGAAAGAGAAATAACATATGTTGAACTTTTAGAAATAGCTCAGGCGTTCTTGCTGGGATTTTATTTTAACATTTGTTCTAAGTAAGTGAGACCTTGGTCTCTGTGGTAGAAATGTGTGTTGTTCTTATTGTTGTTAGGTGCTATCTAGTGGGGGGGCGCCTTCTAGAGACCCCAGAATGGCAGGGTGCTGCTCCGACAGCATTCCCAGCGCGCCATGCTGAGCTCTGCTGCGGTCAGCGGGCCAGTCCACCCTCCGGAGGGTCCTCTTCTTTGTTAAGTCTCTGCTTTTCCAAGAACGACGCCCTTCCCAAGGGTCTGGCTCCATCCCACATTATTCCCTAGGGATGTGACATAATCTCACCACCCTGGCTTCTCAGGAGCGTTCTGACGACACTTCTTCCAAGAGGGATTTGTTTGTTCTTCCGGGAGGATATGGGATACTCAATATTCTTTGTCAACCTCACAATTCAAAGCTACGCCTTCTTCTTCTCCAGTCTTCCTGCTCCATTGTCCAGCCGTTAGACGCACATGAGATGATGGAAAATACTAGGGTTGTTGCAGTAGCACCCTAGTCCTCAAAATTACATCGTTGCTCATTAGCACTTAAAAGATTTTTATAGGACATTAGAAAGCATTCTGCTCGGGGAGCTCGGGTGGCCTAGTGGTAAGGAGCTGCAACTACAATCCCAGAGGTGCATGGTTCAAATCCACCAGATGCTCTGCTGGGGAAGGAGGGACAATCTCCTCCTGTACCAATCAGATCTGATTTGACGGTACACTCACACAAAAATAATAAAACAGAATAAAAAAATTATAAAAAAAGAGAAAGCATTCTGCTCAGGTGTGGACTTCAATGGTGCATAAACACAATCTTAAATCTCATCTCTCATAACCCAACAGCACACAGCCCTACATAACCCCAGATAGAAACCCTTCTCTCTCGATACCAGACAAAAATCCTGCCTTCTCCCTCTGCCAGCATCTTTAAGGCTCAAGACACTAAATCTGCAAGTTCAGTTCTCTCAGAGCTTTCATTTTTAAACATGCTCTCCTTAGTAACAATTACAACCGATTCCTTTGGAACAAAACCATGATGAACACTCACTTTTTTGGAAGCAGTTAAGAACAAATGGGGAAGGGGAGGAGAACAAGTGACCCACAGTGAGTATAAGACAAAGCCCAGGAGTCACAGTTTGCCACTAAAGTGATCTTTCCGAGCTGGGAACCCGCAGTCCACAGGCCGTGGGGCTGCCCTCGTCCCTCCTTCTCTTTAGGCCTTGCTGTTATCAACACACGCACATGCCTGGCATGTAAAACAAGTCCACACTTTAAAAAACCATCCTTGGAGATATCTAGGTAGTAGTATTTTCAAATCCAAATACAACATAATTTTTGTTGGCTGTATTGAATTCTATGATTCAGAGGGGATATTTAAAAAAAAAAAAGAAAGAGGTGACACAGTGCATTAAGCACTGAGCTACTAATTAAAAAGTCAGTGGTTTGAAAACATCAGCTGCTCTTTGGGGACAATCTGCTTCGCACAAACCCCAGTGAGCGGTTCTTCTTTTTGTGAAGGGTGGACACAAGTCAGGCTATGACAGGGACTTTATCACAAAGAAAAAAAGGAAGATTTACTTCATCAAGTGCAGTAAAAGTAAATTCTCTGTCTTCTCTACCATCGTTACACTTGGCTTTGATACAGTATTGTCTAACTCACCTGACACTGACATGCTGGACAGTTTGTAGAAGGTAACATTACAGGGTCACATTATGCGTACCGAGCATCCCGGGGACAGACAGAAAGTCTGGCGTGAAGGAAGTGAAATCAGAGAGCTCCTCAGAGGAGAGGACTGTGCAGCTTCATCTCACATACTTGGAGCACGTTTTCAGGAGGGGCCTGGTTCCTACAAAAAGCCACCCGTGCTGGAAAAGGTGGAGGGTCAGTGGAGAAGAGGGAGACTCGGGAAGCTGGACTGACACTGCGGCTGAGTGGCCGTGGCTACGGCCTCCACCACGTCAGAGGTGATGCGGCCAGTGCAGGACAGGGCAGAGTTCAGGCCCGCTGGTCATCGGGTCACTGTGCGTGTGGCTGGTGGCATCTAACAACAACAGTGTAGGCGTATCTGATAGGATTCATGACAATGCAGAGAAACAGACACTTGTCTTCCTGAAGGCGGCTCTGGTCGCAGAGTCCACAGGCAGTCATACCGCTGGGCCTTCCTGTTTGGATTCACCACTGACTCCGAGAAGAAGCCACCGACCTCCTCCCATGTGATCTACAGCTTTGGAAACCCAGTGAAGGGCCAGCTGTGAGTGAGCAAGAGGGATATTCCTAAGCATTTGGTCTGAAGATGTGCAGGCTCTAACAGTCCACGGTACAGGCCGCCGTCCAGTCGACCCAACTCTGACAACCCCTGGCGTCTCAGAGCAGAACCGCTTGGTGGAGTTTGGGTGGTGGTTCTGCTTCTTGTTGCTAGGTTTTGTTGGGTGAGTATGACCCACAGCGATTGTATGAAGCACAGATCTGAACGCTGCCCTATCCTGCACCATCCTCATCATCTTGGCCATACTTGAGCCCTTTGTTACAGGAACTGTGTCAGTCCATCTGGCTGAAGGTCTTCCTCTCCTTTGCTGACCTTCCACCTTCCCAAGTGTGATGTCCCTCTCCAAGGAATAACCTCTCCTAACACTGATGAGTCAAATGCGATAATGGTCACCCATGGTGGACAGTGTTTGGTGGAGCTCCCCAATTAAAACAAGCTTGGAACCAGGAGTGGCATCCACTTCCACAATAGCTTGCCTCTGGAAACATTATGAACCTGGAGAAAGGACGAAAGTTACACAGGTGTCAAGGATTTTCGTTCATGGGATCGCTATGAGTCATCTATGTATGACTCGACGGCACTTAACAACAGCAGCAGCAGCAGCGTGTCAAAACGTGGGAGATGGAGCTTTGTCTTCCCTGCCTCCCAGGAGCACTCTGGCTGCACCTTCTCTGAGACACGTCTGCTTTTTCTCTTGGCGTCCATGGGATCGTCTTTTCTGCAACACCACCACGCAAAGGCATGACTTTAGGAAGGAAGAACAAATTAGCCTGGTCGACTCTGCTTCAGGAAAGGACCCCACAGCTTAGAAATCACAGCAGCGATGGGGCAGATAAAACACCAGACACGGTGTGTACTGCACCTAATGCTATAAGACAAAGTGTGCACCATGATGGATCAAAAAGATAACAAGCTTCCTCTCAAACCACAATAAAAAAAACAGGATAAAAGGAAACCAGCATCTTCCACGTTTCCCGAGCAGCCGTCCCAGGCCTGAAGTGTCTGGCTCGGCTACACACTTCTTATGTTCTTTTTGAGATGTGAGGTGTTTATCGTCCTCATGTGACATAGTGACCATGACCATCATCTTCACCAGCAGGAATGTGGCTGCGAGCCATTGAGTCGGCCCTGACCCACAGCTGACCCTCCAGCTGGTTCTCAGAGGCTGTAAACTGCACGGAGAAGCCTTGTCCATCTGTCCCCCTCAGAGCAGCTAGTGGATTCGAACTGCGTGCTTTTAGGCTGTCAGTGCAATTTCTTACCGCTAAGCCACCAGCATCACAGGTGACTCAACCAATAACATTCTATGACAGGTTTGGAAGCAGGAGTGGCATCCACTTCCTAAACAACCTGCCTCCAGAAACCCTATGAACTTTGATAAATGCTGACAGTTGTAGAGGGGCTTCAGGCCTTTTGTTCACTGGGTCGCTATGAGTCGTGCTCGACTCGAAGGCAGTCAGTAACAAGCCAGCAGCAACATTAGCCAAAGCTTATGAGATGTTCTTTACATAAGACACTCCGTGCCCTCTCCTAGAATTCATTAGGTAGCTAGAAACGGTCTTTTTATTCCACCAAGAGAGGGACCGAGGGGCTGGAAGGAGTCTTGATATCACAGTGGGTCGACCTATCCTGAAGGTGGGCTGTTCAAATCCACCAGCTTCTCCTTTGGAGAGAGATTAAACAGCTTCCATAAATCCACGGCCTGGGAACCACCAGGGGCAGTTCTGGTCTGTCTGACGGGGCTGCTCTGAGTTGGACCGGGTTCAGCAGCCATGGACTTACTAAGTAGAGGCCCCACGGGGGGAGATGCCAGGGTCTCTGCGTAAAGCTTTACAGTGTCTCACCGCACACCTGCAGGGGGCACCACTCACAGGACACAAAGGGATGTGAACAGCACCGTGGAGTCATCTGGCGTGGGTGGATGCTCTGAGGCCCTCGTCCCCTTGCAAATATGAGGCTCAAAACATTGTTTATTCACCTAATTACGCTTCATGATAAAGTGAGACAGGGCTTAACCACTGCAGTCCACTCCTGACCGATGCATCACCCTCCAAAGGAACGCTTCAGAAGGCAAAGTCCAAGTCACAGCCACACGCAGACAAGAGGGAGCCCTGGGTGCCCACTTACAACACCTGACCTTCCTCTTTCAGCACGAGCTTCCAGAACATTCCCTCCAAGTGCTGACGTGAACTGTCAAGAGTCCTCTCTTGATAATGGCCTAATTAATCCACAAATGGCTGTGGCGTTTCCACTAGAAATGCAAATCACTACAGCAAGAGCCAGCTACAAAAACCTACCCCAAAGAGTGGACTGAGATGCAAATGAACGCGGGCCAATTCGTCTATTTTAATGAGCATGTTTGTTCCCAAGGACATCCTGATTCCATGTTCAGAAAAACAGCATTCCACCACTTTGCGCCACCTGCTCAGCAGAGGGGGAGAACTGCACTGAACGCTGAACTTTGGCAAACATTTATGGCGTCTCTGATTAGAGATAAGAAGGAACTAAGCCAAGCCCATTCACTGCTATTTCTTTACAAGGAAGGTGTTTCTATCTTTCAGTGGGAGCGAGCACGAGCACGTTCTGGGGGTGGTGGGTGGGGTTAGGTGCCCGAAGGCGGTTCTGACTCCTAGCTTGTCCATGTACACAGACGGAAGCGCTCCAGGCCCTGGCCACCCTCACAGTCCTGAGATGTGGGGACTTTGTCCACGTCAAGCACACTGAGGCGTGGCTGGAGACGGAGGCTGGATCCCTCAAGAGAAGCTGCTTCGTCCTGCTAGGTCGACTGTGAACTGGTGAGGCTGTCATCTAGTCAGCCCCGCTCACGGGGGCCCCCTGTGCACGAGGCATTGGAACACAGGTGGGTCTTTGGCATCTGCAGGGTTTTGGTCAGCTCACTGTCAGAAGGGAGCGAGTACCAGCCTCACTCCCTGGTTCATTCTAGTCTGGAAGCATTGGGCAACCTGGTCACGGCAGCTTTCACTGAACCAGGGAGTCGGCTGCAGGTGAGGAATATGGTTGGGAATTAAACTTGAGTCTCCCACGTGGACGGCAAGGACTTGAACCATCACTGGCTCCCGCAGGCCCATCCTCTTACTGGACACCTACTTTCCATTCACTGCCCAACACCTAACACAGATTGGGACAAGAGGACGGAGGGACAAAGGTCACTATCACGATACTATTGGCCCAAATGGTAATGCTCCAGACCAATGGCAATGTGTTGACTAGGCCTCAGCGACCGTATGGACGACGGATTGGGACTGTGCCCTATTCTGACACTCTGACATCGGCCCCACCACCGATGTCCATTCTGGAATTCCTGGAACCCGTGCCTGTGCTAGTCACATGGGAAGGAATGAGGAAGGCTTAGTGGAACGAAGATTGCTTGTCAGTGGGCCTGAAAATGAAGCAAGCATCTCAGATATCTGAGCGGGCCCCCGTGTCATCAATCACAGAGGCTCACTGACACTGTGTTGACTCCAACTCACAGGGATCCGAGGACGGGCCCGAGCAGAGGAGCCCACAGGGTTCCCAAAGCTGCAGACATTGACAGAAGCAGACTGCCTCCTCCCTCTCCTGCAGAACGGCTGGTGGGTTTCAATCCCTGACTGTCCTGGTTAGCAGCCTAACACTTTGACCACTGACCCTGCAGAGGTCCTTGTGTGATCACAGGGTCATACACAGAGGGAGGCAGAAGAGTCGATGAGAGTGAGCTGGCACGGCTGGCCCCGGAGACAGAAGCTCCCACGAGCCAAGGAGTGCCACTGTGTTCTGACAAATTCTTCCCTCACGCCTCGCTAGAAGGCGGCATGGATTCTCCTCGGTCTTCTCTAGGCTCTGCCCAGCCTTCACACGTATCCGAGGTGATTAAACCACCAAGTCTTGGACCACGATCTCCTTAGTCCTCACGGTAACGGCCGTGGCCTGTTAACGCTCTAAAGAGCAGGTGCACCCACTCTAACTTGATGTCTGGCTTCTTAACAGCTATTTCCATGAAAATCCGATAGAGATTTGGAAGTCTAAACCCACTCAACAGTCACGAATGAGTATAAAACACACACTGGATTTGGAAAATCTGATATTAACAAAAAGTGTAAAATACCTCATTAACTCTTTTATAGGGAGCTCTGGTGACCACGTGGTAGGGAGTCGTACTGTCAATCCAAAGGCAACTGGTTTGAACCCTCCAGACGGTCCGCAGAAGAAGGATGGACAGCTTCCTCTCCTGTGTCTACAGCCTTTGGAAACCCACTGGACGGTTCAGCTTTGAACGCGTCTGAGGTGATTACAAACACCGCGTCTCGGATAAAGAGCACATTAGTCCTCACAGTGATAACCTTAGTTTGTTAACATTTTCAACGCAAATTTGCCCATTTTCATTTTTATGTTGCTTAGACGTTGCAGTGGGACCCCTAGATATGTTGGGTCAAAGGATGAAGACGTCGCGGAGGCGAATGCCTGTGTGTGTGTGTTGACTTTAAAACTTGTTGCTAGGTGCGTCCAGCCGGTTCTGACCCGTAGTGACCCCTGTACAGGAGCGAGGACTGCGGCCGGCCCTGGGCCATCCTCACAGCCGCTGCTAGGAATGTGGCTCTCATTTTTCAACTGGACAGTTTGCTCTGATGGGTTAACTGAAACAGGCATGCTATTTTAAACTAAAGGTCTAGACATTGGGAACAGGCATAAAAGACTCATTCGGTCAAAATTAAGGCAGAATTATGAGTAGAAATACATGAGCGCAGTGGACCTCAAACTCAAAGGCTAAGTTTCAAGGAGGCCAACCTCCCATCCGGTTTTTTGTCTCATCAGGTAGATTATCAAGGACAGTCAGGGCACAAGGATGCTGGGAAGTCACTCTGCCATCTGCCCTGTTGGCGGCCACGAATTCACAAACGGGCCTGTAAAACAGAGCCGGCACATCTAGCCCGAGCACGCAGACATCACAGCAGCTACAGACATTTTTAGAAATCTATTCCCCACCCCCACCCCTCACAAATGTGTCAAACTGACAAAACGAACAGACAGCAAGTCACCATCTTTCTGCACTAAACGTCCCAACCGGGTGCACTCTTACTTGGGTCTGGCCACCAGGAAAAGGCCCATCCACCTGCCAGAATGGATGTGGAAAAGCCCCGGTGAGCTGGGCTCCTTGAGCGGCCTCCTTGCTTCTCCAGGTTTCATGAGCTTTCTGTCTTTGACGGGGTGGTCTTCCCACCTTTCTGTCGCTGGTTTTGGTGGACGTATGTATTTTACGTAAAACTTTTGCCTCCATTTTGTAAAACCTACAAAACCTTGAAGTTCTGTAAGGTAGTCATATCCAACCCCAAATCGCAAAACTACTGAAACCGGATCAAGTTCACAACGATTCTCCATTGAGTTTCCAAGGCTGTGAATCCTCCCAGGAGGAGACAGAGAATCTTTGTCCCACAGAGCGGCTGGTGGGTTTGAACCACTGACCTGTCACCATCCCAACAGGTAATACACTATGCCAGAGCTCTTTGGTTCATAAGCAGGAAGGCAGAATGTGTTAGAACAGCATGTTTGATGCAGAAGCAGTGTTTGTCTCTGCAGGGCTCCTCTTTCTCTGGGATGACACTGCCAGGAGGTACACGCCCCACACTCTGCATAGTTCCCAGGGTGGCGGAGATCAGGCCCAGACATAGGGCTCAGGCCACAAGGCGCCCCGGGGCAGGGCTGTGGGGCAGGGGCAGGGAAGGGCTGTGGGGGGCAGGGGTAGGGCTGTGGGGTGGCAGGGGCAGGACTGTGGGGGCAGGGCTGCAGGGCAGGGGTAGGGCTGCAGGGCAGGGAGGACAGGGGCCGGGGCAGGGGGCAGGGAAGGGGCAGGGGCAGGGCTGCAGGGCAGAGGCTGGAGGCTCGGGGATTTCAGCTCTTAGTCACCAGCAGACGCGTGTTCCTGTTCACATCACAGGCACTGTCACGGATCCCTGTGATGCGTTTCCCACCCCATCTGGGAACACACTCGCCCCCTCAGCACCCCTGTGCCCCTTCCCCCAGCTGTTGGTTGCCGTCAACTCTGTCTCAAGGAGTGGAACAGAGCGAGAGGCTGCTGTGTGCGCCCCAAGCCACTGCTGCGGCCGCTGTGGACCTGGGGCTCTCCACCTTCAGAAGCCCCCTGCACTACACTGCTGCGATCCGTGGCTTCTCACTGTCCAATTTCTAGAAGTAGACCACCAGACCTGCCTGGGCTTGATCTGGAAGCTCCATGGAAGCTGGCTGCCACGAGTAGCCATGATATTACTGGAAATCCCAGTGACGTAGCTTCCAGCACGGCAGTGCCATGCAAGTCACCACATTATGGCAAATGACAGGTGAGTGGGGGCCCCTCACCAGGATGGCCAGTGCCCCACAAGCCTGACCACTGAACCTCGGTATCTGCTGATTCATTAGCATTTGGTGCTGGGGCACAAGCTCACTGAGAAGAGGGTTCCTTGGGACACATGCCCCAGACCACACTCTAGACACACACCCTTCTTTCTGAGAAGAGAGGATGGTGTCTATTCAAAACACTTTCTAACATTTCACTGAAAACTGTTAAACGCTGCTAAATATTTCGCACATTTGAATAGAGACACTGACACATCCGTAAGTGAACTCCACAGCGACGTCATGGCAGAGAGAGCTGTAATTATGGAAAAATAGAAACATCACGACAGATGGAGAGGCCTTTCTTCTTGTTTCAGCTTCTCCGGGGAATCGTGTGAAGAGGTCGGGGCAGGAGAATGGCTGGCCGGAAACCCAAGGCTAGGAACCCTGGCCGGTGTCTCACCCCCTCACACAGCGGCAGGGACTTCGGGAAGGTGCCCAGCGCAAACACGTGTTAGACTTTGTAACGGAAGACACCGCTGGAAAAGGTCTGAAGCTGTTTCTTGATGGAAGATTCAGAAAATAGACTGACAAACTAGTGTGGTCAAAAACATATTAACAACACACAAACACAACCCCCACTGCTATCAAGTGTGTCCTGACTCCCAGCAGGCCTGCAGGACAGAGGACAGGCCCACAGAGTCTCCAAGGCCACCGTCTTAATGGAGTAGGTCCCTCAGCATTTGTCTACCGTCCAGTGGCCTTGACCATGGACCTTTTGGTTAATGGCCCAATGCTTGCGCCACTGTGTCACCATGTCCCCCACTGTGTCTAATCAAGTCGTTGTTTCTGTTGTGTTCCCACTCAGTGACCACATCCACACTATAGTGGTGGTACCCCAGCTGTGTGCCACCCTAGGATAACTTCTCAGCATCAGCTTCCCCCGACCTGCCTCCCTTCCCAGGCTGTTTCAGTCTAGAAACTTTGCTCAGATCTGATGCAGCTTCTAGCAACAAGCAAGCTCTGACGTGGACGGTGGCTGGGCATGACGTGCACTGGCTGAGATTCAAACCCGAGCCCCCGGGAAAGGAAAGGCTCCGAGCCCTCAACCTCCGCCTCCTCACAGCTCAACAACAACCCAAACCGCATGGTGCTTGAGCTGCTGTGACTTGTAGCATTGCAGGCTGCCCGTGGCTTCAGCCTTCACAGAAACAGACTGTCCCAACTGTGTCTCCTGGAGCGGCATGCAGGCTTTGAACCTCCAACCATGGAATACTACGCTGCATTGAAAAACAAGGAACTCATGTGATATTATTAAAAATCGGTGACCCTGGAGGACATTATGCTGAGTGAAATATCTCACTCACAAAAGGACAAATACTGCATAGTGCCACTGTTGTAAAACAGGACTGACATCGGGGTTGGGGGGAGACTGAGAAAGATGGGATAAATTATGTAGACTGGATTGAAACAGATGAGAGAGAGAACTGTTTAAAAGGGATATGCGATTAGGTATTATTGTCATGACAGGAGTCCAGAGTGAAGACTGCATAGTGGAGTGGACTTGGAGGGAGGGATTGTGTAACAAGGAAAGAATTTTTCTTTTACTTTTCAAAGAGAAGAACAAACTGGAGAGGAGGGGTGGGCAGGGAGAAACGTGTAATAGTGAATGAATGGAAATGAAAACAAAACAGAAATTACACTAATTAAAAAAAAAAGACCGTGACTTTCTTGCTTCACAGTTCGGGGAACCAGACGTCCTTTTAGAACAATTGGTCTCTCCTGATGATGTGCTCAAAGTAGGTAAGTTGAAGTCTCACCTTTGTCACGTCCAAGAAACATTTGGGCTGCATTTCTTCCAAGACTGATTGGTTGGTTCCATGGTGCATCCAATCGTTTCCACCAACATCGCAGTTCAGATGCATCAATTCGTCTTCTGTCTTTTTCACTGTCCAGCTTTTGTGTGCACAGGAGGTGAATGAGAAGACTGTGGCTTAGGTCAAATGCACCTCCGTCCTTAAAAGGACATCTTTGCTCTGAAGACTTTGAAGGGGTCTTCTGCAGCCGAGACATCAACCACAATACTTGACTCTTCTTGACAACTGCTTCCACAGATCTGTTTTGGGCACCACTGTTATCCCATGAGAAGTAGATTCATCCTTCTGATTTTATCCTAGACAGAACTCAGAGTCCTGTGCCAAGGACAAGTGGTCAAGAGAGGTGGAAGTTGTCTTTGAACCCAGGTCTGTCCCCATCTAACTGATGTCTTTTCACTTTCATATCATGACACCTACAAAGAAAGACAACTGGACTGAAGGAAACCTTAAAAACTGAGTCTCTACTTCTAAGTGGTCATTTCTTGAAAGAAATACACTCACACGAACCCCAAGTTGTAATCTAAATCATGACAATGTGGACTTCATAATTCCAGGGCCACAAGAACATTTTTTTTGTTAATTCATTGTTTTCTGTACATCTTGTAGTGAATCATCCTTGTTCCCTGTCTTACACATCAACATGAAGAAAATAAACATCTTCACAACTGGACCAGTAAACAACATCATGACAAATGGAGAAAAGATTGAAGGCGCCCAGGATTTCCTTTTACGTGGAAACACGACCAACACCCCTGGAAGCATCTGTGAAGGAATCAAAGGGCACGGCAGCCTCAGCAAATCTGCTGTCGAAGCCCAGCCTCTGAGGCAGCAAGTCCTGCTCCCCTCACCCACACACAGCTGTCGGATCAACTCGGACTCACAGTGACCCCAAAGAACAGAGCAAAGCTGCCCCCGAGGACAGGCTGCTGACTGACCTCACAGTGACCCCAAAGAAGAGGGCATAGCTGCCCCCGAGGACGGGCTGCTGACTGACAGGTCAGCAGTTTGAACCCCCACAGGGAGGAATGAGGAGACAGTGTCCTTTCTTTAGGACCGCAGCCTCAGCGTGGCTCCAGCCAGTTCTGCTCCGTGAGAGGGTCTCTAGGACTCAGAACCAACCCAACTGCCGCGCGTCTGTTTCTGGTTTTGTTTATGGAGGGCTCCCTACCTTTTTTTGCCTTTTATAACATATGTCTCGGAGAGGTGTAGCCGGATACAAAGATGATCAAGCTTTTTTACCCCCCATACTTCAGGCGTGTTGCTAGGAGGGGTTATTCCTTGGAGAGGGACATGACGCCTGGAAGAACGGAGGGTCGGTGAAGGAGAGGAGGACCCTCCACCAAGTGGACTGACACGGTGGCTGCTCAATGGGGTCTAGTGTGTCAGGAGGTGAGAGGACGCCACAGGACAGGACGGGGTCCAGCTCCGGGGTTCACAGGGTCGCTGTGGGTTGTACTTGAAAGCACCTCCCAAGAACTGCAGATACTTGTTCAGTGAATGGTGCTTTCATAATCTGCAGTCAATTCGTGCTTCGGAACAACTAAGAAGCTCTGGTGGTGCAGTGGCCAGAGCACTGGGCTGCTAAACACCAGGCCAGTGGTTCGAACCCACCAGTTGCATCCTAGGAGAAAGACGAGGCCGTGTGCTTCCCTAAGGACTGCAGCCTTGGGAACTCTGTGGAGCTGCTCTGTCCTGCTGGGTCGCTGCCAGTCGCTCAGAAACCTAAGACGAGAATGACAAACCCCCATTTAACCGAGATAAGGAGCCTGCCTGCACTTTCCTCCAACAGAACCAAACAACGAGAAAGCGATGTCCCTGAAGCTTCGAATGTGCAAAGACGCCCTATCCCCGCTCCGGTGGCAGGCTGCGGGCACGAGCTGCAGGGAGTTGGGGTCCGGGTGTGGCTTTTCACTATTATTATTTCTTGCAATCTCTTTTTTAAAAAATTTAATTTTAATGAAAGTTTAAGAGACTTAGGGTTTCCAGTCATTATATTGCACTTTTCTCCGTGCCCACCCCCTCCCCCCGCAATCTCTTTTTATTATTATTAGATTTTACACTGGTTTACCTACAAAGTTTGTATACATTGTGCCTCACATTGGATTCCCCCACCTAAGCCCTTCCATTAAACTGGGCGACCCCATGATTACCCCACCCTTCTGCTCCCTCCCCCACCTTAGATCCTCATACACAGTTTACTAGTCATCTATTTCTTCAACAATGGTCTTATGCAGTATTTATCCTTATGGGACTGAGTTAGTTCACACAGCATCATACTCTCCAGCCCCTCTCAAGTGAGGCAGTGGCTTACAGAATCATTGCTCCTGCGAGCTGTTTTGCTAAATCAAAGGTACGTGCAGCTCTTCCAGTGGTTCAGGTCCACCAGAGGCCCCTTGAAAACCCGCCAGAGAGCCAGCTAGGACTCGGCTCTGACCACGTCGGAGAGAGATTCCTGCAGACCCTCAAACTACCAGAAGGGACAGCACAGGGGAAGCCTGCCCTGCTCTAACCCCTGCTCTAACTGAGGCAGGACTGGTGACCAATGGACAGTGCTCTTTGCTTTACAATCCACAGGAATTAGGCAACTGAGGCCAGCTGCTGCCTCTTTCTTCTCCCTGATAGTGGGCAGCTAGAACGCACCAGGAGGGTGTGCGCTCAGAGATAAGCCTCCTGCCCCCCTGAGCCGTGTGCCAGTGTGGGCTGCGTGGCATGTGTGCAAAGGTGCTGGAGGGTGTCCTGTCACCGGTAGATGCTGTGGACTTGGTCCTAACTGGGGGCAGCCAGTGTGTGTACAGCAGAACAGCTGCATCGGCTCCCAGGGCTGTAGTCTCTGAGCACCAGGTCTCCAGGCCTTCCTTCTACGGTGCCTCTTGGAGGACTCAAACCTCCAAACACCTGGTGACTAGTTAAGTGTTTAACCATCAGTGCCACTTAGTGCTCTTTACGGAGCTCTGGTAGCCCAGTGGCAAGAAGTTGCATTGCCGACCCAAAGGCAAGAGGTTCAAGTTCACCAGCTGCTCCACAGACGGAAAGCAGGCAATTTCCTGTGCAATTCACATCCTCTGAAAACCCACTGGAGGTTCTGACTTGACAATACACAACAGCAACAAGACACTATGTGAACAACTAAACGTGTTAAGAGAAAGAATGAGGAGGGAGGGGGATGAAGAGAGAGAGGAGAGATGGAGAGACACACACAGAGAGAGAGAGAGACCTGGCTTCCATCCATCTGAGTCTCTACAGACTATTTTTAGTACATTTCATTGAACTTGGACATTGAATATGCTAGTGTTCTTTTTTTACAGAAACTTTTTCCTAAAGTTCCTCTTGTCTACACTCCCAGCCCACGTCTCCAGCCCATCCCCCACCCTAAGGGACAGTCAGTACCCTTCCCGGCCTCTGACCAGATCCAAGGGGACCAAAATGTCCAGTCTCTCCAAGGCGATGGTACTTTCCAGGAGAGACTTGAAAAAGAACCTGCCTTCACTTCTTCCCAAAGGGAACTCTTGTGGGGAGGCAGCCCCCGCCAAAGAGGAAAAGCTGTGAGGTCCGGAGCTGGATGAAGCTGGAGTCTGTCCTGGCCCCACCAGGTGTGGGCTTCCTTGTCTGCAGGGCTGAGATAATGACTCTGTCCTCGGAGGGTCACGTGAGTCCACACTGTGGTGCCTGCCGCCCTAGTAAGCGGCTGCTGCTGCTGGTGGTGCCGGTGGTCTTATCTACAGATAAACACCATCCTTCTGTCCGTGGTGGCTTGCCTGCTGTGGCAATGCTGGAAGCTGTGCCCAGTGTTCCAAATACCAGCAGACAGGGCCAAACACCCACAGTGGACAGGTCTCAGCAGAGCTTCCAGAATAAGACAGGAAGAGAAGACTGGAAATCGACTTCAGACACAAGCCAGTGAAAACCCTGGAGGTCACAGCAGGACACTGTCTGACTCACAATGGGTCCGTCACTGGACGAACACGTCATGATTGGGGGAGTGGAGGGACAGTGACCGTGAAGGAGACCCTCAAGACACGGATGGCATAATGGCCACCAGGATGGCCTCAACATGCTGGTCACGGTGATGATGACACAAGACCAGGACACGGCCCAGGGTCAGCTCCATGGCAGCACTCCCCCATTTGTGAATAAAGCAGATGCCATGCACCCACCTGGACACTTAAAGATGGCAGTCTGTGCATGTCAGTCCCCATCTTACGGCACCTGCTGGGAACGTAGAGTACGTTTTCCTACACAGACAACGGAGCTCTGGTGTCCTAATGACAAGAAGGCTGCAATCCCAAAGGTGCACAGTTCTAATCCACCAGCTGCTCCCCAGGAGAAGGATGGGTAAACTCCTCCCACATGATTAACTGCCTCTGGAAACCCCCTGGAGTCTGCATCAGCTGTGACCTGGCAGCAAACACCACCAGCACCACCACAGGGACAAGGCTGTAAATTCTAGAAGGCTCTTGAAAGAGCTCTAGGGATAAAGTAAAACTTGTTCCCGACACAGGAGTTCCACCACATGTCAAATATCCTAATAGAAGCTCTCTGCTGTTTTGGCTCCAAGGCTGCCCCCTCCGCCTCCGCAGTCAAAGCCCAATCAACACCCATGTAACTGAAATCCCACAGCTAAGTCTCCCATCACTAACAGAGGCGTTTCCCCCAATTGCTTCTTTCAATATGTTATTTGTTCAACTGCATACAAACTGGACAAGGACCATGGAAGACTGGAAAAGAACCGGAGCCTCTGACCTGGGGAACTGGTGAAGAATACTGGCCATACTGCAGAATGCAGGACAACCAACCACCTGGTCCTGGGAAAAGTGCAGCCGGAAGCAAGGACAGCGAGCCTGCCTCACGTGCTCTGGGCAGTGCCCTCAGGGAGGGACAGTGCCCTCAGGGAGGGGCAGTGCCTGGAGAAGGACGCTGCCATCCTTGGAGGTGCAGGGTCAGTGAACCAGAGGAAGACCCTCCCCGCCACGCGTGGACAGGTGACCGCGGCTGTGGGCTCACACATAGCGGCCGCGGGGATGGCACCGAGTCTGACAGCCCCTCTTTCTGTCGTGAGCAGGGTGTGAAGAGCCGACTTGCTGGCTCCCTAGGACAATGGGCACACGCACTGCAGTAACCCATTTCCTAAAGTCAGTAATACATCCGCCTCATGTGGTCCTGGAATCTCAGAGACCTGAGCCTTTCACCTCTGGAAGCTTAGATGGAAAACACTGGGAGAAGTGAGTCTCTTCTTGATTGAGTCATTCACCTACCTTGTTCCTCGTGACACCCAGCAGCTGCCACCCAACTCCCGCTTTATACCATGTGATGAGGCCTCTATTAGCCGCAGGGACCGTGGGGAAGAAACAGATAACGGTGAGGGGAGGGTGTCCAGGAGAGAGGTGGGTGGAGCTGGAGGCCTAGGACATAGAAGAAAGGAGGGGTCACTGAGTCCCCCTCGTTCCAGCCTGTCCAGGATCAGACCATTCCACCAGGGCCCACACAGACAAATGGAGACCGTCCGTGGAGGGCCAGGGGCACCCTAGGTGCACTGTGGTTAAAGAACTCAGCTGGTAACCCAGAGGTTGACAGTTCAAACCCATTACTCTCTCCTAGGGAGAGCAATGTGGCATTCTGCATCCATAAAGGTGGTTGTGGTCGCTGTAACATGTCATCAACCAATCACAGCGACCCCGTGCATGACAGAAAAAACCCCTGCCCAGTCCTCGTCCTCCTCACAACCTCCCCTGAGCTGAAGCCCGTTCCTGCGGACGCGGGGTCACTCCGTGTCATGGAGGGTCCTCTTTCTCTCACCCTCTACTGTCCCAAGCACTGTGTCCTTCTCAGAGGACTGGCCTCATCCCACAACATGCACAAAACACATGAGCCAGAGCCCAGTCACCGCAGCTTCTAAGCAGCTCCCCGGCCACACTTCCTCCAAGGCAGCTCTGTCTGGCTTCTCAGCGCTCCATGGTGTGCTCACTGTAACTCACCACCAAGACCACGACTCAAAGGCATCCACAAAGACGACAGCCTGGGAACCTTCTAGGGAGTTCCACTCGATCCTACAGGATCGTGATCCTCGGAGTAGTCTCGACAGCAGCGTGTTGGTTTTGTTGAGGTTTTTATGTTTGCGGGACGTTGCTGGGTTAGGTGTGAATGCAATGTCACAGAAGTCTCTCCTCTCCCTTCGTCATGACCTGGCTGCAGCAGACTCTACCCCCACAGCGAGCAGCAAGAAGGCACACAGTGGTTCCAGAACATTCCCTCCTTATTAATTAGTCTTTGGCATGGCATTACTTGAAGGCCTGTATTTATAGGATGTTCCTAAGAAAAGTGTGTCAAGTTTGGGAAGTGCCTTCAACACTGTGTCTAGTGTAGAAAATTGAGAAGATGGAAATTTAGAAGTGAATGTGCTTTTCCCTCCAAACCAGTAAGCAGCTCTCCAGGGACGTGGGAAAGGCTCGCAGGGCAAAGTTAACGTGAAGGAGACCTCACTGCGCACAAATGCAGGGCCACAGCGATTCCAGCCTTAAGATGCACACACTCGCTCTGGTCACACGTCACTAGAGACATGCTTACAACAACGACTGGCAGGAAACAGAACAAAACACAGACCAGGATTTTACCTGGATTGTGAAATAACAAGTGTATTTTTTTGCCATGTACCTCCAAGGCTGAGTAAATACATAGGCAGGTAATTACAGGATGAAGAGTAAAATGATACTTGATAATGCGAATTAGGAACACTAGGATTCCTTGGATGGGGCCTGGTGCCGACATAGGGTCACTGTTACAATGTTAACTAAAAACACGACAGCTCAGATCCACCCACCGCCCCTCCGGGGACAAAAGAGGCTGTCACCTCCTGCTAAGACTCACAGCCCTGGAAGCCTGGCCACCAAGAGTCGCCACGGGTCGGACCTTCCCTTCAGTGGGTCTGCGGTTAGGTGGGTCTGTGCGAGGCACATCGGAGCCTTGGTGGCACAGTGGCTACCCAGCAGCTCACCGGTTGAAACCCACCAGGTTCTGTGTGGAAGATAAATGCTTCTGGAGGTCCAGTGGGCAGGTCGCTTCACGGCCAACCCGAGGGGTGTGGCAAGTCCACCAGCTGCTCTTAGGGAAAGAGACAGCAACTCCTCCCATGCGATTCACAGCCTCTGAAAGCCGGCTGGAGGGTCAGCCAGGGGTCAGATCCGACCTGCCGGCAGGGAGGTGATGGGGCAGTTCTCCTGCGATCTGGGGTTGGAATCCACTCGCTAGCAGCTGATTTTTGGGTGATGTGAACCTGTAACCTGCTTGATTGCTAACCAGGAGGTCGGAGGTTCTAGTCATTCCAGAGGTGCTAGGGAAGAAAGGCCTGGCTATCTACTTCAGAAAAGTCAATGGCCAAAACCCTGTGGCGCCCACTTCTGCTCTAACGTACCAGGGGTCTCTGTGAACAGCGGTTTTCTACTAGAGATGGTAAAGCCCCTAGAAACTGGCTAACCCGAGCAGTGCTCCGTCCCCCCGTCCATCGAGATGACCTCTGCAGCTGAGTCACACTGTGGCTTGACCTCAGGTCCTGCGAGTGCTGCGGGCTGTGCCGATCCCACATCCGTGCTTTGCCTCTGGAATCCAGGACGAAGGAGTTACAAGGAAACGCTCCACCAGGAAGCAGCAGGCCCCTGTGCACACCTGCGCTTCCCACTTGGCAAATATTTGCCAGAAGCTGCGTCATCGTTTTACAGCAAATAAACTGGCTGCTAAAGAGCCGGGGGGCTTCAGCTGAGCCACAGAGCGACAAGCTGTCACCCCTACCGCGCATGGAAGTCCACCTCTAAGACTTCCAGAGGGAGGGCACTGCCGGCCTGTGCCACTGTCCCCGCGGGGAGAGGGACAGTCTTCTGCTATCCAAGTCGTTGGCTCAGACAGCTCGTAAGAATGACTTGACAATCAATGACATGCATCACTGAAAGGTTGGTGGTTCGAAGCCCTTGCAGGATGAAGATGACGCAGTCTACTTCTGTGGGGATGCAAAGTCTTGAAAACCCTGCGTGGGGGTGGTGGGGGGTGGTTCTGCTTTGTCCTGCAGAGTCACTGAGGAATACTGGGCTCAGAGGCAATGACGGCATTCGTTGTTGGGAACAAAACATCACTGAAACGCAACCGTTAAAGGGGCTCTAAGGTCCTTCATTCTTCAGGGACCACAGACACGCGGTGCCCTAACTCCAGAGTCCTAGGAAGTGGCTTCCTGTTCTGTCCTGCTTAGTGCACTGGCTGGGCTGGGAACTGTCAAGGCAGAGGTGGAGGCTGGGCCCCTGGGACGGAGTCACAAGGAGGCTGCAGGTATGCAAGTCAAGGAGCTGCTTGTGTGATAAGCACAGGACTCTACCCTCGGTCACCACCACCCCACAAAGTTCATTTCCTGTTGATGTGGTAACCGAGAGCCCAACTCGAGAACTCTAGACATACTTGGGGCCGTGGGGACAAGCAAGGTCGGCCACCGCGTCGTTCTCCCGAGTTAGGGGGTAATAAACTGAGACCATAAACCTGAACAAGCTGGACACATGGCTGCAGGGGGACAGACGGGGCTTGTGAGAGCACAGCCGGGCCATGGTGCTCAGGATGGGCCCTGGCGAGCCGAGAGGGCGGACACTGGATGGGTTCTCAGCAGAAGACACCGAAAGAGAGATTTGGGCAAGAGCAGGCTGAGATGTGCTGTAATCTGAAGCAAGCTGGGTTGCAAAATATCCTTCCCCCCAAAACGGCTGAGGTGTTGAGAGGAACCCTGCAAAGGGCTGTGGGTGGCAAATGGTGCACCCGTAACCAGCCTAAGGTGGGCAGTCCACCCCACTCCTCAGTACCACAGGAGAAAGGCCTGGCAGGCGGCTGCTGTGAAGATTTCAGCCAAGAGAACCCACGGAGCCGTTCCGGTCATCGCAGAGTTCCGGAGTCTCTGAGACCCAGGACCGACTTGGCGGCAACGGACTTCATTTACTTTTTTTTTTCCCTTTATGAAGGAGACTGAAACTGGGAACTTAAAATATAAATGAGGAGTTTTTAAATATTTTAACATTTCCAGGCACGAATATAATGTGCTGAAATGATCTCTCCTCTTTCATCTGTTACTGAAAATAAAGATACTGAGAATGGACCCAGGACCCCACACGTGCACCCCTCAGTCAGATGCCCCCGGTTCGAGGGGTTAACACACGAGCAAAGAAACCGCTACAGAGTGGGGACAGGAGGAAAACCTGCTGACCACATCTGCGAGTGATGGAATATTCGGCAAGGCTGGGGCAACAGAGCGCAGGAGGGAGTCCAGCCACCTCAGAAGTGGCCACGTGAAGCTACAAAATGGGGAAAAAACCCTTAAAGATTCTGTGTTTACTATGGCTGAGTTCTGGCGGCCTCATCAGAGTGAGAGGTGTTACTAACTGAAAGGTGGTCCCTCCCAGGCAGCGTGAACCCACAGACCGTGCCTTCCAAGACACTCACCGCCTCGGAACGCGCGGGCCGGTCAGCAAGGGGCTGGTTAGGACTCGATGGCAGCGAGGGAGTCCTTGAGCGTGGTCACATCTGTCAGTGAGGGCTCGTGTGGTGCTGGGACGCGGGAAAGATTATAGCAGAATTCCAGACTAAGATGCACTAGGAAGAAAGGCCTGGTGACTGACTGCTGATGGCCCGAAGGATCCTGGGGGGAGAATCCTGCAGATCACAACCCGTCACCTGCAGAGGGTCACGGTGGGGATGGAGCAGGCTTGAGCCACAATCGGGCTGTTGTCTGAGTCCACACGAGGGGGCACCAGCCAACACCAACCTCAACGCAACCACCAAGAGTGATCTGAAGAAGGAACATGGACAGGAGAAAGAAAAGGACGCTCAGAGAGAGCGGCAAAAAGCTGTTTAATCTGGAAATATCCAGACAGGTCTATTAACTTGGCCAAATGCACCAAGTACCATAAGCGTGAATCTGTAACTGCCTAATGAACACAGGTGCAGGCGTGGAGCAAAGTGGTAGCTTCTCCCCACCCAGTGCTCCCACCCTTCAGATCCACAGGCCCCCAGGAAGGTGAGGCTGGCCCTCAGGGACCCCCAGCTCATGGCTGTGCCAGGATGAGCCCCAAGATCTTCCCACCCCAGCGATGTCTACATCCCAGCACGTGCCCCCATCGCCTACGGACAGAGAGCTGGCCTTTCAGGGTCTAACCAGGCAGGAAGCGGGCCAAGGAGGACTGTTCCACTCTGCAAGTCTCTGGAGTTGATTTTCCATGAGGAACTTCTGGGAAGCCAGCGACGGAGGGAGGCTTCGCTCCTAAGCACAGCCTCGGCTGGCATTTTGCGAGGATTCCTGGCTTCTCAGTGACTACCTGATGCAGTTAAGGCCTGTGGGTGTCCGCACCGGTTGTGGGGGGTGCACCATGAGGCTAGCACAGTCGCCCCCTTACCCCACCCCGCTGTTCTGAGCTTGAACGGAGCCCTGGAAGGACCCACGTGGCACACACGAGTTGCACTTGACCACTACCTAAAAGCCTAGTGCTTCACACCGCACCAGCAGTGCCCAGAAGAAGATCTGTGACCTGCAGAAATGGAACAGGGTGACCATTCAGCCCTAAGCGAAAAGTTCAGATTATTCCAGCTGCGACACAGGGCTGGCCAGTGTTTCCTGACTCTGTACACAGGGCCACAGAGGGTCAGGCCCACCTCCTCAACACCTAACTTCAACAACAACAACATGGTGAGCAGGAAAGCACAACGTGGGGCGGCCAGGGATCTTGAACCAGAGTTCAGGGACGTGGCTGTTAAGTGTTTGGTTTAGTTAAGACTTTAGCTGCTGAAAATAAAGCTGGGGGTTCACACCTCCCAAGAGGCTCTGCTACACAAAAAGGTGGCAGTCTGCTCCTGCAAAGACTGAGCCAAAAGTGAGCCTGAACCCTTGAACACCGACCGGGCTGACTCCAGCTCCCGGAAAGACTGAACCAAGAGGGATCCTGAACCCACGACCACTGGGCTGACTTCAGCCCACAGCAGCTCCCTTGGGCCACCACGGTTATAGGTCTTCATCACCTCTTCCCCAGGGAGCCATTGGTGGATCCGAACCACTGACTCTTATGCCAGGAGCCCACCACTCAACCTACCACGCCATGAGGGTAAACTGTAGATTCCAGTTTAGAAACGTCCTGAAGGAGCTCTGCTGACCAATCGGGCCCCTCACCCTTTGAACCAACTTGAGGGTGCTCAACACCACCTCAAGGACCCAGTCTCTACTTCCCACCTCGCCCGCCAGCTTTCTTGGCACCTTTCTCACTATTCACGTGGGCCGACTTTGAAATCAGTTGGACTTGATATATTCGCAGGCATCTCCCCAGCTGGACTTTCTTGAAGGTCTCTTTGCAAGAAGAGAAGAAAGGTGCAGCATCATTCGTTACCAGAGAAATGCAAATCGAAACAACATGAGCTATCATCTCATCCTGGCGACAATGGCAGAGTTCAATTAAGACAGAAACAGCAAAACTCTCAAGGCTGTGAGAGACAAGAGGGGCTGCAGCACGGGAGAATGGTGCTGCCACTGTGGAGGGAGTTGGTGCTTCTTCACAAAGCCGGGGCTAGAAATACCGTCGGATCCAGCAACCCCACTACCAAACACAAACCCTAAAGCTCAGAGGCCAGAGAGAAAAAGCTTTCTCCTCAGCTGGTATCACGAACACAATGTATTTCCATCCAAACCCTCCCATCCCAAGGATCTTTTACTAACTTGGGGCCAAGAAGAACCCGAAAATTGACTTCTGAAAATCTCTTCGCAAACATTCAGGCACTGACCACACAGGAGCGGAGGGACGGAGCCGGCTATTTATTGCGTGACGCTCCGTCTTTTTTCTATAGCGTGTGTAGGGGACTCGGGAGAGACGTCAGTAAGTGCAGTGGCTTGTCTGTGACACGCTCTTTCTATATAACAACCAGAAACCCAAGCCAGACAGGAAATGTGATGGCCAGGCCACCCCGAATTCGGGAATGCGCCCCAGTTGCTAGGGGCCAAGGCAATTTCTCACACAGGTAATGACCATTCTGAATTTTCCCAAGGGCTGCTTTCAGACGTTGGTAGTTTTGGGAAATCAACTTTCCCACACGTTGGATGGCATGGCATGTGCATGTCCCTGGCCTTTGGGAACGCCTCTCTCTCGTGTTTTGACTCCACAATCAAGGTTGGTAGCTGCTCGAAGGCTCTCTCTGCTACGTTCAGCAGCGAAGATCTGATCTGCTGTGGCTCAGCCCGTGAACTTGAGACCCGGATGCTCTTTCTCCATCTTCCTGGAGTCGGTTGTAATCAAGTCCTTTCATTTCAGAGCTCATTCTTATTGAGGGAGAAATGAAAGCTATCACGTATACATTGGGCTGTTAAAGGAAAGGTCAAAGGTTCAAGTCCATCAGCTGCTCCATAGGGTAACTATAAAGCAGCCTGCACCTCTTAAGATTTATAGTGTTGAAAACTGAGTGCAGGGCCCCCGTGAGTCAGAGCTGGCTTGATAGCAAAGTTTTATGGGCATGTACCATCACCCTGACCCTCAAACCTAAAGCAATAATCCACTTCTGTGTCTGCTCTCCTGGCTCCAGATAAGAGACAAACCAAACGCACTACTCCTGAAATACCAGAGACACACCCAACAAAGGTTCACCTAGCTAGTAAGGAACTACCATGACGTGCCCCTCCACAGGACGCTATAGAAAGAGATTTCTAAAGGGTGAAACGCAATGCTGGTGAGGTGGTGGGAAAACAGACAGAAGCCTCTACTTACACATAAGGTGACCATGTCCAGGCTGACCTGGAGACGTTGCAGGTTTGGTTCCTGCCCACCTCAGTAAAGGAGATTCCACAATAAAGGAAGTCATACAAATATGTTAGTTTCCCGGGGGATAAAAAGTAAAAAATATTCTCTTTACACTATACTGTATGCTAGCAAGTGCATCATGACAGCCTGATGGAAAAGCCTTAAATAGCGTCATGACATGATCTGGGTCTGGACACAGGGCAAGCACCCGTCATTGGGACAACGGTGCGCAGGCCTGCGTCATGCAGGGCTATCATGGTCTTCAGTAGGTAAGAAAGGCAGCATCTGAAGCAAAAAAAGGATAGCGTGTCTTCATTTGGAAAGAAAGCAGCCAAGGTGCTAATGCTTTTCGCCCGGGTAACCCTATGTCACCTGGGAGCAGGTGCACCCACAGGAGGTGACTAAGGCTTGCAGGACGTTTGAATAGCACCACACGAGCCCCATCTGGGCACCATCTACGTTCCCAACAGCAGGACGGTTCAGTAAACTATAGCACACTGATGCCGCTGGGCAGTGTCCCCAGCCCCAGAGAGGTCCATGAGCCTGTGAAAAGTGACCTGGCACGATGAAAGGGACTCGGCAGACGGATAAATGAAGGATCTCATAGTGAGAAAAGTTTCCTGCATTGTCTGGGTAGACCCCTGGTATTTTTACAGAAACAGAGCTTGGCACTGAGGAAATCATTTTTATAAGCCAAGCCGCCTACACATTAGTTAGTCCCTGTAGGTACACAGACCCCTAACACTGACAGGAGATCCTTCCCTCGAGGAACCGACAATCGGGCTGGGCTGATACTGAGAGGAAAAGTAAATCCAAGCTGGAAAGAGGCCAAGGTCTTTACCTGAACCCCTCTGCTGACAAGCCAATTGCCCATGTACCCCAAACCTTACACAATTCAAACCGGAATCATTCAAGGGTCAACTGAAGAGTCTCTGTCTTCCACCTTGCTGGTCAGTGTCCTGTTGAAGAAGCCGGAGCTGGTCATACACTTTCAACCTGGGGCTAGTTGACATGAGCCCTGCGGATGGATCCGTGGCAGAGACCCCAGGTGAGAACTCAGGAAGAGGAGAGCTGTCCAGGGCAGCAGCAGGTCAGCCTATCACTCCAGACCCCTCCATTATCCACATCTCCTTAGTCTAGTGAAATCCACATACTAAAACAGCTGTGTGTGTCCAGCTACGTGGTCCTGTGTTCATACTGTGCAGCCGACAACACTGTCATTTCCAGTCTTTACTTGAGGGACCACTAAGCAGTATCTCCCCTGCCCGGCCCTCTCTCTCCTGGTAAAACCAACCAGCCAACTCAAACCATCAGTTCCAACCACGACGACCTTCCGCGGGGTCTCCCATGCTGTGAATCTTTACCGGACTTCACTTCACCTTTCCTCCTTAGCAGCTGGTGGGCTGGAACTGCTGGCCTTTTGGTTAACAGTCAAGTCAAGTGCTCAAGCACTGAATCACCAGAGCTCCTCACCCTGACCCTGTGGTGTTGTCAGACGTTGTCTGGTCAGCCCCACCTCCTAGCCTCGCAGAATAAACTCTGCTGGGTCCTGAGCCGACCTCACAATCTCGGCCAGGCGTAATCCCACGGCCACAGCCCTGTGTCAGTCCATGTCACTGAGGGCTTTGCGCTTTGGCATGGACCTTCTACTGTCTAAGCACGATGGCCAGGAACTCGCCCCTCCTGAACGCACGTGGAAGGCAGCCTTCCTTAACGGTGTGTGTGTGTGTGTGTGTGTGTGCGCGCGCACATGCGCGCACACACACACACAAGCCATGTTTACTTACTGAAGATTCTAGAACCAGTTGGAGAGACAGCTTCCAGAAGCATCATAGGGGGACTGGGATAACCTTTGTGCCCCAAAAGATGAAGGGAGTCGTGCTGCTGACCCCACAGCGGCACCTCTCTGGGGTGAGAAGCTGGGTCAGGGGCTCCAAGAGAGAAAGGCAACGGCCTCCGTGTGAGTTATGGCTCAGAAGTCAGCTGGAGCGTCAGCTTTGGGTCAGCTCCCGCTCAATGGCCACGGGCTTGGATTTAGTTTTTGGAAACAAGAAGCCACGACGGAGCCCCATGTTGGTATCTGCAAACGCACACTGCAGTGGATGGCAGCCAGGCTCTTCCACGGCCCGGCTTTGTGGGTCTTGCCCTTGACTCTGTGTACTGGCGACCCACCCATTTTAAGGACCCAGTGAATTCCCTGGAATTTATGGTCTTGTTCTGTTCCACTTCGTGACGCGCTCAAGCTCCCTTCTCATCAGAACACAGGTCACAGGCCATTCTGCGGCTTCCGCGCGCTCACCCGAAGGGTCCTCTCCGCCAGATAACTGAGGAACTGACACTTTTTTTCCCCCCTAACAGATTTTTTTCTTTTTACTGTTGTAATTGGATATAGGTTGTAATCACAGATCTAAAACCTTCTTTGAAGCAACTTTTTAATCCAAAAATAAAACCCATCTGCTGATTCAGCTGGCTTGGAAGGAATCGCTGTGATTTCCCACTGATATGGAGTGGCATTTCTGGTGGCCTCACCTCAGCTTCCCATGGTGATGTCGTTGTTAGGTGCCGTGGAGTCGGCCCTGACGCACATACAGCTTGACACACGCTGCCCGGTCGTGTGCCACCCTCAGTCCCTGCTGCATCCAGAGCCACTGTGGCAGCCACTGCGGCCGTCACTTCACCTAGAATCTTCCTCCTTTTCTCCAGCCTCCGCTTTACCAGACAGGAAGTCCTCCTCCAGGGACTGGGCCCTTCTGGTAACATGCCAAGGTATGTGACACAAATCACCTCTTCCTCGATTCTAAGGAACTCCCCGGCTGCCCCTCTTTGAAGATAATTTTTCCTTTCTTTTGGCAGTTGATGGGGTATCAACATCCCTCGCCAACACCACAATTCAAAGGCATTAATTCTTCAATCTTCCTTCTGCCTTGTCCCAGCTTTCACACACAAGTGAGATGACTGGAAACGCCATGGGATGGGCCAGGTGAACCTGCTCGAACCCGCAGATCTGTGGATCCTGACTCCTGGTCACTCTCCACCTACCTGGGCAGAGCTGCCCACGGGGTTGTCAAGCCTCCGTCCTTTCAGAAGCAGGTCTCCTGGTCTGCCTTCTGAGGCACCTTCCACCTGCCAGGCTTTTCCACTGGCCATCAAGCGCTTAATTCCCAGCTCTTACACCTTGGGCTAACCTTGATGTGAACTGTGTTCCGTTCTGTTCTTCTACCACATTCATATACAACCAAACACACAGTGAAAAGTCAACATCGCCGCAGCACACGGTTATCGCAGCCCTCGGTGATTCTGGTCCTTGGCAGCATGCTTACTGTAAACAGTCTTTTTCTAATAACGTGTCTCATTCCTTTCCAGTTACTTTGCACAGATTTTTCTATAGTATTTTCTTGTCACGGAATATTCTACGATGTTCTGTCACTGCTGTTTCATTATATCCCCGAATATTGTTATGTTTAGGTGCCGGTGAATCGATTCTGAGGCCCAGGGAACCCGTGTCCAGCATGAGGGTGCGCTGCCCAGCCCCACAACACACTCTCCGCTGCTGGGTGTGTGCTCAGAGCTGCGGTCACGGAGGCTCTTCCTCTGCTGCTGCTGCCCCTCTGCTGGCCGTCTTTCTCAAGAGCGTAGGCCGTCCTGATAACCTGCCCAACCCTCGCCATCCTCGCCTCCCAGCAGGGCTCTGGATGCACTGCTTCACCCCAAGAAGAGTTAGCTGTTCCTTAACTAGGTATGTGCCACCCACTCAGGTGCAGAATATCAACAACGATAATAATAATAATAATAATAATAATAATAATAATAATAATGATGGTGGCTAGCTAGCGGTGGGCCACTGATCCAAATGAAGGTGGGTTAGTCAATGACTGTAGATTCTGGACACACACACACACACACACACACACACACACACACACACAGCTTCACTTGCAGGAGAGGATGAAATATTTGGCTTTTAACCAGAATGTCTGTGGTTGAGCTCACAATCTGCTCCATGACAGACAGACGAGGCAGTTGGCTTCTGCCAAGCTCGCAGGCTTGGCAACCCGCCGGGCCAGCTCCACTCTGTCCTGCATGGTACCTCGGAGTCAAATCAGCTCCACAGCAGTGGGCTTAAACGTGTGCACATACACGCACATGCACATTTTCTCCTTATTTGCTGCTTTTTAAAATTTTTGAATGTGACACCCCCTGCTCAGATCTGCTTGACTGGGAGCTACTGGCAGCTATGCAGAGCCCGGCCCCCTGGCGGGTGTGCAGAGCCCGGGGCCCCCAGAGGCCGTGCAGAGCCAGGACCCCAGAAGCTCCTGTTGATGAGTTTTCAGTGTGCTGGTGCTTTTGTTCTCAGGATCTCAAAGGCCATCGCCTGATTGGCCCTCATGACATAGCTCTAAACTGGGCCCCAAGTCCACGGTTATGAATTGATTCCAACTTGCAGCGACCCTGTGGGACAGAGTAGGAAGGTCCCACGAGCTTTTATGGTTGCAATCCTCAGGAGCCAACCACCTCATCTTCGTCCACGGAGGTGCTGGTGGATTTGAACTGCTGGCCTGCCAGGTAGCACCACAATGTGTAACCACTGTACTAGGGCTTCTTCTGAAGTAGGCCAGCAGGCCATGCACAGCAGCTCATTTCACAGGTGACAGAAAAAGGCACCCCTGATGGCAGGTGCATGGATGAAGTCTCCCTCTGGCTGTGCTCTGTTCAAGACAGTCTGCACTTTCCTTCGGCAGTCCACGCGTAATATTTTTTGCCAACGCCACAACAGGAAGGCATCAGCTCTTCTCCAGCCTTCCTTACTCATGAACTTAACTTCATATATATATGAGGTTACTGGAAATATTATGGCTTGGGTCAAGCACCCTTTGGCTTCAAAGATTGTTGCTGTTGTTGTTGTTGTTATGTGCCATCGAATTGCCTGCAACGCATAGCAACCCTAGTTATACACTAGCTCTGAACCCTGCTCTATTCTGAGCCGATCTCATCATCTGCTCTAGTTATTGAGTCAATCCCAGGTCTTCCTCTCCTGCGCTGTCCCTCCACCCTTCCAAGCACTGATGTCCCTCTGCAAAGACTGGTCCCTCCTGGCCATATGCCTAAAGTATGTCAGACAGAGCCTCAAAATTCTTGCCTCCAGGGAGCACTCTGGTTTCACTCTCTCCAGGACAGATCTGTTTGTTCTCCTGGAAGTCTATGGTATGTTCAACACTCTCCTCCAGCATCACAACTCAAAGGCATCGATCCTTCTTCTATCCTTAGTTACTGTCTAGCTCTCTGATGCATAGCAAGTAATTACAAAGACTATTGGCCTGCATCAGATCAGGCACACCTTAGTCTCTAGACTGACATTGTTGCTCTTCAGTACTCTAGAGAGGTCGGTCCCTAACTGCAGACTTTCCCAGTGCAATTCGTCTTTTGATTTATTGACTGCTGGTGCCAAGAGTGTTGACTGTGGAACCAAGTAAGCTCAAGTTATTAACAATCTCCATCTCTTCTCCATCCATCATAAAGTTGCCAATAGGCCCAGTGGTGAGAATATTTGTTTTCTTGATGTTGAGCTTCAATCCATACTGAAGACTACAGTCCTTGACCTTCTGCAGCAAACACCTCATGTCCTCTTCAGTTTCAGCAAGCAGGGTTGTGTCATCCAAAGATTACAGCCCTGGAAACACTCCAGGGCAGCCCCACTCCAAGCTATGATGCACTGCAAGTTAGAATAAACTCTCCAGTGATGGGTCTGGGCTTGATAAATTATGTTATTGTTGTGTACCGTCGAGTCGGAACTGACTCACAGCTGCCACTTCAGCTGGTTTTTGGAAGCTGTAAATTGCAGCTTTTGCACATCTTTCTCTGGTGGAGCAGCTGGTGGATTCGAACTGCATACCTTCGGGTTGCCAATACAATGCCTTACCACTCTGCCACAAGAGCTCTCTATGGAGAAATAAAATTTCAAATCAAGGTTCGGGGATGATGGCGCTTCTCAACCCCACTCGCTGCTCAGAGAAAAGGACACACACTGTGTCTGCATGTGAACATCTTTCCTTATGTCCACGCATGCAGCCTCCTTCTCAGCCCTCAGCAGAAGGCCTTGCACTGACTTCACCTCGTCCACCCTGTGACTTCACTCACTGCTCAGAGACCAAAGACAAACACTGCCATGGAGATCTAGACCCTCTACCCATATGGCCCTGCAGCTGTTTCATCCCTTCTCCCTGTGACTTCACCCACTGCCCAGAGACAAAGAACTCTGCGTCTCCATCATCCACTTGTCCCCCTACAGCCAGTCACAGATAACCCCCTTCTGGGCCTTCCACCTGGAGGTATCTTAACCTCATCTCTGCTCAGAACAACGCAGCCAGCGTCTCCACCAGAAACCTCACTCCTTCTACCAGGTTCCAGCAGATGCCTCACAGAGCACAGTTCCCACTCGCCCGCCACCTCTGCTGGCTGTGCTGTTCTCGTTGGGTAACTTGCTAATCTCCCAGCTATTCCATCCCAAAGCCAGAGGATGGCCTTCTCTCTTGGCTGCCTCAGACTTCCTAGAATTCCTTCTCTTCTCACTCACCCCCACCCTCACCGCTTCAGTACAGACTCCCACCTTCTCTCTCACATCTGGTCTCCGATTCTCACCGCTTTCCTCCCAATCCACCTCCCACACTCTATCACCATGATACTCACTGGAATACACTGGAGCCCATGGAGCCCATGAGAAGCTAGCTGGTACATTACCGCTCATAGAAGAAAAGTCCAAACTCCTCCACGCCGTGGGCAAGCATCCCGTGGTCCAGCCTCTCCTCATCCCAATCCCATCACCACCCCCCAGGCCACCCGGCGTCACTACACCAGCTCCGAACACGCTAAGTCGCCGTCAGAGTTTCACGACCTCATATGAATGCACCTGGTGTGGGCTAGGGCACAGTGTGAGCTAAGAAATGGTCACTGTCCCACTGGTGACAATGACAGTCCTTTGGCCAGCCTGGCTGAGGTCCAGTGGACCAAGCAAGAGGTGGACGTCAGGGCAGGTGAAGCATCTGAACGGCTCTATGGTGGCGTGGTGGATAAAGCATTGGGTCACGAACAGAAAGGCTGGTGTCAGTAACCCACCAATTGCTCTGGTCCAGAGGAGAAAGCTGTGGCAAGCCACCCCACCACATGACAGGCCGGAAGCCCCCACGGGGGACAGCGCTACACTCTCTGAGGCCACCAGGCATCAAAACAGACCCTCAGCTGCGTGTTCCTGCTGTCAGGGGCCTGAGGACTTTTCATAGGGCAGTGACGAAATTACCATCTCTGGTTGTCGCCCCGATGCCATCAGGTCGGTTCTGACAATGGCAGCCTCCGTCAGAGAGCAGAACGGCCCCAAAGAGCCTCCTAGGCTGTTGTCTTCACAAGAGCGGGTTGCCAGGTCCTCCTCCTGTGGAGCAAACGGTGGGTTCAAACCTCTGGCCTTTCAGTTAGCCACTGAGGACCTAACCATTGCACCCACAGGAGCCCTAGGCACTGGTTGCAGGAGTTTTAGTTGATTGTAATCAGTGAATCTGGAATGTACGAGAGCCACAGGGGACACTGCCACCCCGGCCTTGGGAAAAGGAAAAACGTGACGAGAGGAGGAGGATGCTGGGGGGAAACACCCGAGAGTGGTGACTGTGCAGATACTAAGCGCTCAAATAAAAATAAAAAATACAAACCACAACTGACTGCCGTCAAGTCAGAGCCGACTCACGCCTGTCAGAGCCGACTCACACCCGTCAGAGCCGACTCACGCCTGTCAGAGCCGACTCACATCTGTCAGTCAGAGCCGACTCACACCCGTCAGAGCCGACTCACACCCGTCAGAGCCGACTCACGCCTGTCAGAGCCGACTCACACCTGTCAGTCAGAGCCGACTCACACCCGTCAGAGCCGACTCACACCCATCAGAGCCGA
>NW_006400151.1:1183395-1201021 GCF_000299155.1 Elephantulus edwardii
GACTCACGCCTGTCAGAGCCGACTCACGCCTGTCAGAGCCAACTCACCGACTCACACCTGTCAGTCAGAGCCGACTCACACCCGTCAGAGCCGACTCACATCCATCAGTCAGAGCCGACTCACCGACTCACACCTGTCAGAGCCGACTCACGCCTGTCAGTCAGAGCTGACTCACTGACTCACACCTGTCAGTCAGAGCCGACTCACACCCGTCAGAGCCGACTCACGCCTGTCAGAGCCGACTCACGCCTGTCAGAGCCGACTCACGCCTGTCAGTCAGAGCCAACTCACACCCGTCAGATCCAACTCACACCTGTCAGAGCCGACTCACGTCTGTCAGAGCCGACTCACACCTGTCAGAGACGACTCACACCTGTCAAGTCAGAGACGACTCACACCTGTCAGAGACAACTCACACCTGTCAGAGACGACTCACACCTGTCAGAAATGACTCACACCCGTCAAGTCACAGACGACTCATGCCTGTCAAGTCAGAGCCGACTCACACCCATCAGAGATGACTCACACCTGTCAGAGATGACTCACACCTGTCAGAGACGACTCACACCCGTCAAGTCACAGAGGACTCACGCCTGTCAAGTCAGAGCCGACTCACACTCGTCAGATCCGACTCACACCTGTCAAGTCAGAGACGACTCACACCTGTCAGAGATGACTCACACCTGTCAGTCAGAGATGACTCACACCCGTCAAGTCACAGAGGACTCACGCCTGTCAAGTCAGAGCCGACTCACACCCATCAGATCCGACTCACACCTGTCAGAGATGACTCACACCTGTCAAGTCAGAGACGACTCACACCTGTCAGAGATGACTCACACCTGTCAGTCAGAGACGACTCACACCTGTCAGAGACGACTCACACCCGTCAAGTCACAGAGGACTCACGACTGTCAAATCAGAGCCGACTCACACCCGTCAGATCCGACTCACACCTGTCAGAGAAGACTCACACCTGTCAAGTCAGAGACGACTCACACCTGTCAGAGATGACTCACACCTGTCAGAGACGACTCACACCTGTCAAGTCACAGAGGACTCACGCCTGTCAAGTCAGAGCCGACTCACACCCATCAGAGATGACTCACACCTGTCAGAGATGACTCACACCTGTCAGAGATGACTCACACCCATCAGAGATGACTCAGACCTGTCAGAGACAACTCACACCTGTCAGTCAGAGCTGACTCACAGCTGACCCTCCAGCACGTTTCCTGAAGCTGTAGGAGGAGAATGTCCATCTCTCTCCCTGGAGGTGAGGGTGGCTTCCAACTGTCAGAGGTGGACTCCTGCTGGGTCAGCAGCCAGATGCCTAAGGTCTATGCTGCCCGAGCTCCCTAAGTTCTCAAAAGCAGGTGAAAAAAAGAAGGGGAGTATCTTTGGTGAAAAGTTAAAATTTGGGATGGGAGGTGAACTCAGACTGCAGAAAGCAGACAGTCAGGAAAGGATTTCATCACAAAGTCACAGAAATGAGAGCTGAGGTCACAAGTCGAGATAGGAATTTGGGGGGAGGCCTAGAGGCCACTGGAGCCATCATTAGATGCTGTTGAGTCCACTAAGACTCATAGCGACCCAGAAACAATGTCTCTGAACCCTGTCCTATCCTGAGCCAACCTTATTGTTTCTGACACACCTGCCTCCATTGCCACTGTCATTGTCATCTCATTCCAGGGTCATCTTTGTCTTCTCTATTGACCTTTCCAAGCATAACGTCCTTCTCCAAGGTCAAGACCCTCCTGATAACATACCCCAAATATATGAGCTATAGCTTCAAAATCTTTGCCTCCAAGGATCAGCCTGGTTTCACCTTTTCTAGGACAGGACTGTTCTCTTGACAGTCCATGGTATTTTCAATATTCTTCTCAAATAGAACAACTCAAAGGTATCTATCCTTCTATCATCCCTAGTTCCTGTCCACCCTCAGATCATAGTAAACAATTGAGAAGATTTTGGCCTGGATCAGGTGCACCTTAGTCTCTAAACTGACATTATTGTTCTTGAGCACTTTGGAGAGATCCTTGACAGTCTTTCCCAACGCAACTCATCTTTTGAGTTCTTGAATGTTGGTGCCAAATGAGTCAACTGTGGAACCGAGCAAGCTGAAATTGTTAACACTCTCATTCTCTTCTCCATCTACCACGTTGCTGCCAACTGGCCCAGTGAAGAGAATTTGTGTTATTTTGATGTTGAGCTGAAATCTACATTGAAGGCTGTGGTCTTTGACCTCCTGTGGCTAAGTCGCCCTCAAGGCCACAGGTGCAGAAGGCAGGGCTGGAGAGAGGAGAGCAGGCTAAGGCCGTCAAAGAGCTGGCTGTTCACTGTGGGAGGAACGCGAGGCTGGAGGTGAGACAGCTGCAGCTCGTAAAGGAATGGGCTCAGAAGGCAGGAAGAGAGGAGGACTGATGGAAAGAAGCACCACAGAGGGGAAGGCGGAAGAGTGCAGTTACACTGTTGGCAATGAAACAAATGCTATAAAGCAAAAGGTGGATGAACGACTGAATAAAAACTCAACTTGCTTTGTAAACTTTCACTGAAAGGACGATGAAAAACAAAGCGGAAGGAGAACTAGGGCACGGAGGGAGGGGGCCAGTTCCAGCTTAAGAAAATCACTCATTTCTTTGCTCACAAATGTTCATCCCAGGGCATGTTTGTGCTGCTCTCCGAGAAGCTAAGGAATGAAGAAGACAAAATCCTTGCCCTTAGGAGCTGTTTGTTCCAGGGCAGGAGGCAGAGAGATGTGCCTTTTCAGGGTGCATCTCTGGAGTCACCAGGGGTCACAGATTGGATTTGTCTCCCCCACCCTGACACAAGAGGTGCTGAAACGCTCAGCCCTGTCTGTGTCGTGCCAGCCCCTGTGGGGGCACCAGCATGTTGGCGAGTCAGGTGCTGTGGGTGGAGTTGGCTCCAGCTCCCAGTGACCCCAAGGACAACAGGAGCCCCTGCCCAGCTGCGTCACAGTCACAGCTTCAACCGTGCTCAGACTCACTGCTGCAGCCACTGTGGCAGGTGGGCCCCAACGCTACCCACCCTGGAGTTACAGACGGAGCAGAGCACGGCAGAGCTACACACGGCAAAGGAAACCTACAGAGCAACAGCAAATCCACTCTCATCGAGTCCACGACTCACAAGACCCCTCAGCAGAGCAGAGCTGCCCACCATGTGTCCAGGCTTGTGTCTGAGGAAGTAGACTGCCTGCCTTATCGCTCACCACTGGAGTGGCTGGGTGGGTTCAACATGGCTGACGTTTGGTTAACACATAAGCACTAATGGGAGCTCTGGTGGCCTCGTTGCAAGAAGCTGCACTGCAATCCCAGAGGTGTGCGGTTCGAATCCACCAGATGCTCTCCTGGATAAGTAGGAACAATCTCCTTCTATACCAGTCAGGTTCAATTTGAAGGTAGACACCCAAATAAAAAAATAATAATAGTTATTATTATTATTATTATTACTATTAAAACCACACACATAAGGACTGAGTCTCTTAGCTACAGCACTAGACTCCTCTGCAAGTCCAAAGACACCAGGCATGGCTGGCAGCTACTGTAGGCTGAAGTCCACTGAGGTCCTCCCCTCACACCCAGCCCTGAATTCTGACAAACAGCCCATAGCTTCCATTGTGAGACAATCCATTTCTGTTCTTCAGGTCCAACCACTTAAGGTAATTCTGTTACGGCAGCGCTGGGGAGTGAGGACTCCAGGCACGCCTGCAGAACGCGTGACAACCAGTCCCCAGTGTTTCCAGAAGTCTTCTGATGTTTGTGGAAGAGGACAGTTCTTGTGCTCAGTGGGCACAGAACGATCGCTGGCCGAGGGTTATGTTACAAATTGCCACGGACAGGAGGCGTTTCCGAGAAACTGCAAAGGTAAATAAGGAGATTCCAACATATACAAACCCTAAAGCCGACTTTCCACTCTGTGCTCTATCAACAAAAGCCAGGGTTCGCTCTTAACCCTTAGTGGGAGGGATGCTCAAATTTCCCACTTGTTCTTTTCCCCATAAATCTAGTCTAAAATAGATGTCTGTGGAAACACAGCAAAAGGACAGCGCTTAGCTATATCTTGCCAAAACAATGATGCCATTGGACTTTTGTTTTATTTCCACACAAGTCAGTAAGCCAGAGGCCAGATTGGCCATGTCACTGCTGAGAAATAAGCTTATGTTTTCATCTGAAACGGTTCTATTGTAGGTATCAAAGTCCCCCCACCTTGTCTGTCGATGCTTTGAATGCGGAGGTTTGTGTGTGGTTGGGATGCTGGAGGCTTTGTTGCCAGTATCTCAAATACCAGCAGGGTCACCCCTGGTGGACAGGTTTCAGCAGAGCTTCCAGATTAAGAGAGACTAGGAACAAAGGCCTGGCTAACTACTTTTGGAAATTAGCCAGAGAAGCCCTTATTGGTACTGGAAGCTGAGTGACACTACAATAGACCCACAGCAATGGACCCAAACATGTTGATGGCTGCAAAGACAGCATTACGTGGTCACATGGCCAGCCAATGCTTATCTGTCCTATGTGGTCACAAGCTAGAGCTGACCTGAGGATAACCAGTAACAACAACAACAACAACAACAACAACAACAACATGTTCTAGCAGTCAGGTTTCCCAGTGGAAGATAGACATTAGGAAAAGGTGGAGAAATTGTCCACTCAGTTTCTCCACTGGATGGGAAAGTGCCTTTGATAATTTATAGCCCGAAAGGCATAAAGCTGTGAAAATGAAACCACAAACAGAAGGCCCACAGACTCCCATCAAGTTAAACGGAAATGTCTACGGAGGAACATGGGAGCTGGCTGTGATGCAGTCAGCAAGTGATGAACTGTGTAAGGAAGAAGTCAGCAGCAAACCAAACCAAACCAAGCTGAACCCAACCCAATCCAATTAAACCCAACGCAACCGAACCCAACCGAACCCAACCCAACCCAACCCAACACAACACAACACAACCCAACACAACACAACTGAACCCAATCCAACCCTACTGAACCCAACACAACCCAACCCAACCCCAACACATCACAACTGAACCCAACACAACCCAACTGAACCCAACACAACCCAACTGAACCCAACCCAAACCAACTGAACTGAACCCAACACAACCCAACCCAACCCGACCCAACTGAACCCAACACAACCCAACCCAACTGAACCCACTTCTGTGAGTCCATTAGACTCCTGGACCCCGGCAGACAGATCAGCACCATCCCCCAGGCAGCCCCAGGCTGTGACCTGTTCACAGCAGTCTGCCGGGTCATCTGAGGCAGAGAATTGCATCTGTGTCACGTTTTGGCAGCTCATGGTGTTTTCATCACACAACTGCACCTTCACAGACTCCTCTTTCTTTAACACGTTGCCACAAATGACAGTAATATATATTTTAAAAAAATGTGTTTCTAAGCACGGTTGTAAATTTAAAAGTGTGTGGCAACGTGTTCATTGCCATCGATTCAGAACAGACTGAGCTGGCCTCCAGAGGGTTAGCTGAGGCTGTAAAGTGCATCGGAAGAGACTGCCCCATCTTTCTCCCAGGGAGCTGTTAGGAGATTTGAACCACTGGCTTTTGGGTTGGCAGCACAGTGCCCTAACCACTAGGCCATCCTATCTCACTGAGGTACGCTCTGTTGTCATGTGCCATCGAGTCGGAACCAACCCGCAGCTGACCCTCCAGCAGGTGTTCAGAGACATAAAACCACACAGGAGGGCAGAGAGCCGCTAATGGCCTTGAACCCCGTGCACAGTTCCTTACCCCTAGGCCCTCAGGTCTCCTGAAGCAGGCTCTGCCCCTGAATGAATCCAAGTTTCCACATTTACTGCTGCTGCCAACTCGCTCGGTCCCGTGAAGGGGAAAAAGGCTCTGAGAGGCTCCATCTTTTTGGGGCAGAGGCCCCATGAAAGAGAACAGGGCTCTGAGGGGCTCCATCTTTTTGGGGCAGAGGCCCCATGAAAGAGAACAGGGCTCTGAAGGGCTCCATCTTTTGGGAGCAGCTCTCCAGGTCTTTCTCCTGGACGGGCTTGGAACCGCTGAGCACTTAGCCTTTACTTCATCAAGCCACGTACAAGCTGAAAGGATTACCTCATATCATCAAGGAAAAGACAGACTTTATAATCTTGTAAAGAATCAGAGAAAGATAAGACAACTTGGCCGAAATTATTTCGCTGGAAATGGACTCTGATGTATCCTGGTGTCTGCAGGAGCAGGCAAGCCTTGTGCAATTAGAAATTGCATCACAGAAGCAAGGAACCCAGACCCAAGGGTCTCGATAACACAGGACTTCCTTTTTTTAGCCCCTCCCCCTTTCTGAGCTTAAATGGCCAAATTAAATGGGGGGCCTTGAGATCTTAGTGACATTCAGGGGAGAAAAGGATGCTGTTGCTTTCTTTTTTACGCATTTTTATACAATGAGGGTTTTTTTAGTTGCTTGCTTTTACAGTACTTGGGTTCTTGCTAAAGTGAATTGGTATAAAGTTTAGAGGCAGCAATATGTGAAAAAAAGTATGAAAATGACAGCCGATACCCAGTTTAAAGTCCATGTTTCTCTAGTTCCTCCATCCCGTGTTAAGAATAAGACAGCCTTCTGAGTCACCATTTTCCATGGTTAGAGGAGAGCTGGGCTCCGGAAGATTGTCCGTGGTGGGTCTTCCAGCATCTCATTGCCGGGCCTTTCTCCCTGGTGTCTCCAGGTGGGTTGGAATCGCAAATCTTTCCAACCCTATGCCAGCATCATGCTCGCTGGTCTGCTCAGGCCCCACAGCTGTGGTCAGTGTGTATGTGAGTAGATGGTAACATTGATGATATTATCAATACTATCTTAGATTTGTGAAATGTTCAATATTTTTGGGTAATGGGATAGGTGGGTGGGAGACAGTAAGTTTGGCACAGGATAGAGCAGGGTTTAGGGATGTTGTACAGAGGGTCGCTATGAGTCACAGGTGACTGGACAGCATATAACAACAACACTCATAGATGATCAATTCTATCATCAATACTATCATAGATGATTTGGAAGCAGGAGTGGCATCCACTTCCTAAACAACATGTCTTTGGAAACTCTATGAACTTGGAGAAATGGCGACAATTATAGAAAGGCTTCAGTCTTTTGTTCATAGGGTCGTTATGAGTCGTGCTCGACTCGACAGCAATCAATCACAACATGAATACTCATAGTGGCCAACAAATGTCATTTATGATTGTAAAAAAATAAAAACATTAACAATCCCCACACTGGGTTCAAGGTTGGGCTACTAACCAGAAGGTTGGCTGTTCAAATCCACAAGCTGCACTGCAGGAGAATGCTGGGTAGTCTCCTCTCAAAAAAGGCTGAGTCTTGGAGATCTAGTGGAGGGTTTGCTGGAGGCAGAAGAGACCTGAGGGCAGCAGGCTCGGGATTTCTGTCTATGACATGAAACGAAAGGTAGAAGCACTATAAAGCGCTGCAATTAGTATCTATCATCATACCTGATGGGTTTCTAGAATGGTTTGCAAAGGAACAGGACCATGAGAGCAGTTATGGAATAACTTCAATCTTTGAAGGGTGCTATTCACTTGGATGCAAAAGTGTTCCATACGATTTGTTCATTTCTTGACATTTGGTTGGGTTGCTGAGTCAGAATCCACTTGCTGGCAGTGGGTTGGTTTGGGTTTGGCAGGCATTCTGCTAAGTTCCAAGAATATAAAGGTCAGGGAAGCATCCTGTCTAACCATATTCCTGCACAAATATTTGCTAAACATCTGTGAGGAGCTTCCCACTCCCTCACACGGGTCACACGGCTGCTGCTTTCCCTGTGGGTGCCTTTTTGTCACTCTATCTTCCAACGTCATAGAATCAGAACACAGTGTAGGCAGTGTTCTCTAAAACGAAAGAAAGGTGTGCATTTTGTTTTAAATTCACAATTGGACATGTTGGATCTATTGCCTGTCTCATGTCCATCTGCAAAGTAAAGACACAGCTCCGCGGACAGGGTCCACAGGGGCTGGTACGGCTAAGCCCAAGGCCACTCTCCCCGGTGGTTTGAACCCACCAGCACTCCGAGGGAGAGAGATGGGCCATCTCCTCCTGGGCGGGTTACAGCCTCCAAAACCCCAGTGGAGGGTCAGCTATGAGCTGGTTCTGAATCAACAGCAATGAATTGAACTGTTAAGGTCACAGACTGAAATTGCAGTCTTTGTCTGAAGTGGTCATCACACAGACATACACAGAGACACACAGACACAGACACAGACACACACACGTAGGTGTGAATGCACACGTATACACTCATCCTTCTGCATATGCAGTAACACCAAACACTTCATCCTTGGCACGCTTCTGCCATTTCACAACCAAGCTCTCAACACACCAAGAGAACCGGCCTCTGGAACACACCCACAGCCCCTGTGTAACCCCCGGCCATGCTACCTCACATTGTTGATCCAGCCCACAGGCGCTCAGGAGTCTCGCTGTGAAAGTAGACTCACCCATTTTGAGTGAAGTGTTTGTTTTGTAAAATGATAATATCAAGACACTGTAACTGTGTACTAATCACCAAGTGCCCATTCTTCCCAAGCGTAATCTCATTTGGATCGGACCTGTCTGCTTTCTTGTCTTTGTTGTTGTTGTTCAGTGTCGTCAAGTCATGGGCGACTCATAGCGACCCTATGAACAAAAGTCCTCAACACTTGTATGTCTTTCATCCTTTCTCCAGTTTCATAGGGTTTATGGAGGCAAGCTATTTCGGAAGTGGATGCCACTCCTGCTTCCAGGCTTGTTTTAATCGGGGAGCTTCACCAAACACTGTCCACCGTGGATGACCATTCGCGCATTAGACAAATCAGTGTCACAGTGTTCAGCTTCACAGTAACCACAAGTGGACAGACCAGGGCTCTACGACCTAGAAGACTGTTTGACCAACAATTTACAACAGGCCTTAGGGCCGCGGATTATGCCTCTGATGACAGAAGTAGACACAATTGAGAACAGAAGCCACAAACTCAAGACCGTTTTCCTGGCTTTAGAACCCTGGTGGTGCTGACTAAGAGCTTGACTGTTAACTAAAAAGTCAGGGGTTTGGATCCACCACCGCTCCATGGGAGAATAAAGACTACAGCTTAGACTGTGCTGTGGGGTACCAGCCACCAGGGGGTACATCCCCCCCATCACTGCATGGTGCCCTGGGGCTTGGGTGCTGCTGCATTGTTGGAGCCAGGCCAGGGCTGTTTCAAGTACCAGCGCAGTCACTCACAGAGGACAGGTTTCAGTGGATCTTCCAGGCTAGGACAGACCAGGAAGAGAGGCCTGGCTATCTAATCCCCAAAAAATTAGTCCATGAATATCTTACAGACTACAATGAGAACTCTCTTCCACGAGTGCTTTGGACGCATGGCCAGGAGGACCAGCGAGGGGAAAACCTCTACTGGTGAGGTGGAGGCCGACGAGGGTGGAGGAGACGTTCCGGGAGGTGGACTGGCTCAGTGGCCTCGATGGACTCGATGAAGCCAGTGGCCTGAGGATGATGCAAGGCCAGGCTGTGCTTCCTCCTGCTGTGCACACGGCCACATGGAGAAACTGGAGAAAACAGATGGCGGCAGACGGCTTCCTCCCCACTCACCTCTACCTGTTACCTTCTGTCCCCGGTTACTTAGTGGTCAGGAGCTGTGCTACCCACTCAGAGGTATGCGGTTTGAATCCAACAGCTCTTCTGCAGGAGAAAAATGAGCAACTTTCTCCTGTGCCATTTACTGCCTCCGAAAACCCACTGGAGGGTCTGCTGTGGGTCGGTTCTGACTTAATGGTACATAACGACAGTAAATAGCTACTATTCCTCGGAAAGGAACATCAGGCTTGGAAGGAGGGAGGGTCAGCAAAGGAGAGGAAGACCCCCCAACGAGACGGGCTGACATTGTGACTTCAGCCACGGGCTCTGGTGTCTCAGAGACGACGCAGACGCACAGCATAGCACAGGGTTCAGGTTGGCTGTTTATAGAGTCGCTATGAGTCTATTTGATGGCACCTGACAACAACAACCTACCATCTGTTGTTGTTGTTGTTACGTGCCGTCGAGTCGCTTGAGACTCATAGCGACCCTATGTACAACAGCACTAAACCCTGCTCTGTCCTGTGCCAATCGCACTGTCTCTGACACTCCCATCCCGATTATCTCAGTTACTGAATCAATCCACCTCATAGAGGGCCTTCCCCTCCTGCACCGTCCCTCCACCCTCCCAAGCATGATGTCCCTCTCCAAGGATCAGTCCCCTCTTACAACATGTCCAAAGTACATCAGACGAAGCCTCAGGATCCTTGCCACCAAAGGACAGCCTGGTTTAACTCTCTCCAGGATGAATCTGTCTGTTTTCCTAGCAGTCCATGGTATTCTCAATACTTTTCTCCAGCACCACAGCTCAAAGGCATCAATTCTCCTTCTTTCCTCCTTAGTCACTGTCCAACTCTCTGATGCATAACAAGTGATAGCAAAGACCATGACCTGTATCAGACGCACCTACCACCTACCTGTCTGTAATCTATCTACCTACATACCTCTTACCTCAGAATCCTTGTAGTATACAGTGCGCTATGGATTACTGGACTGTTAACAGAAGGTCAGTGGTTTGAAGTCAGCAACTCATCAGAAGGAAGACTCCCAGGCCCTGCCTGTAGATTCACAGCGACAGACTCCTGATAAAGGATCACTCCATTGCTGCCGTGTGCTGTCCAGTCAGGGCCATCTCATAGCTGACCCTCCAGTGGGTATTCAGAGGCTGTAAATCACACAGGAGGAGGCTGCCCAGCCTTCTCCCACGGAGCAGCTGGTGGATTTGCATGGCATGTTTTTAGATTAATAGCACAGCTTCTTACCACATGGCCACCAGAGCTCTCTGGAGGGCCACTAGGAGCGGAACCAACCACAGTGAGTGTAGTGACCCTGTCCCTCCCTCCTTCCTCCTCCTCTCACTCTGTCTCTCCCTCCACTGTCCTCACCTCACTCTCTTCTCTCTACATGCTCTCTCCCCTTCCCTCCCTGCCTCCCTTCTCCTCTCTCTTTCTCTGTCTCTCTCTCCCTCTCCCTTTCTTCTTCTCTCTTTCTCCCCCCACCCCCATGTTTATATTGAAGGGAACCTAACTGCCTAAATAAAACTCTTTCTCAAGGCTGCCAACTGTTTACAAAACAGTACTTCAAATTTTCATGTACAGATTAGGTAAATGCTAAAGACTTCTTAGGAAAAGAAAAACACAAGGCAAGGCTCCTCCTCCCCAACTCCCCTGGAGCTCAGAAGAAAGCGACAGAGCACACTCTGCCAAGAAGCCACCCTGGAGCTGGCCACACAATGTACAGTTCTCAGCGCTTCCAAAATGCACAAAGCCTCCTCCTGACTCCAGCCAAACACTGCCTGCAAAGGGAACCCTCACTCCTGCAGTGGACACATGAAGGCCTCGGTGGCTCACAGAAGGCCCAGAAGAAGGTTCTAGCCACAGGGAAGTGAGGCAAAAACATTTCCAGGATATTAAATGTCTGACTCACCGCTCAAGAGAAGTACCAGGAAAATGCAAATGCAAATTCAATGTATACATATTTATGACGCTGCCAGCTGTCTGACAGGGCCACCTTTACCTTCTGGCTTTATTTACCAGGAAGAAAGCTTAAAAACCAGAAGAGGCCTGTGCTTCTATTCAAACAGTCCCTTGAGCCACGTATTCCTTCTGAATCTAGAGGTTCACAGAAAGTCAAAGGAGCCACAGCGAACCCGGGGAGAACAGACACCTTCTCCCACCAGCTGCTTAGACAGGAGAATTGGGAAGTTTAAATTCAGAAACCAAAGATAATTAGTGGTGACCAGAAGTGGCAAGGAAGGGGAGGGGGCAGGTTTTCTCAGGAACATTGAGCTTCTGCTGCAGGCAGGGGAACAGGTTAGAAGGGGGGTTAAGACGGGGGTGGGGGGGTGCCCCCTAAGATGCCGCGCCTGGGCTCTGAACGGTGCATGTAGGCATTGTTGAGATGGAACACGTCTTGTTAGCTACACTTAACCCACCATTTTAAAAAAAAACATAAATATTTTCAAAGCTGCCACTCTAACAATGACTGATAACCCAAGTTATCTGTAGACCCACATGACTTCTCAAAGTGACCCTTGAATCTTCTTAGGAATTTCACAGCCATTATCTGCATGGCCTCAGGAAGGCCACTTCCTGTATCTTATCTTGGTTTCTCTCATCCATAAAGGTGTGAATTTCTAAGCTAGTTAATGCTGGGGTCCTTTCTGAGAGGAAACACACTTAAACTCCAGTGTGGACATGTGCTCTTACGTCTCGTTTCCAACACAACGTTTCCGTGTACGGACACACCTGTTGTCCTCCGTTTTACTGCTCTTCACCGTTTTACTGCTCTTCACCGAGAGGACATTTTTCACAAGTTGAAAGCTCGAGCTGACCCTGACTCCAGCAACCTGCTGGCCCCTTGTTCCCAGAAGCACGGGCTCCCTCCACACGTCTGGGTCTTCTTTGAGGCCTCCTCCCAACATGTCCGATGTCCCCACCATGCTGCTTTCCCATCAAGCTACACAGCAGACGACAGCACAGTGTCACCGTGGTCCGGGCACACGCTCCCACAATCACCCACTGCTGTCAAGTTCATCCTGAATTGATGACAATGAGTGACACTCCTCCCTGACACCAGGTTTCCAAGGCTGCAGATGACATGGGAGAAGACGGCACTTCTTTCTCACACGGAGGTCCCGGTGGATCTGAATCCCTAGAGAAGTGTGGTCATTGGGTCAGCAGTCCCCTGTGTGGGCCACACCACCAAGGCTCCCTTGAAGCCAGACAGTGCATGCGACTCGATTTATTGCATGCTTTGCTTTACAGTGATGGTTGGGCGCCAAGGTCTGCCTGTGCAGGAGGGAAGTGGGGGCACAGGAAGGGTTCCTAGAGGAACGGACACTAGGCTGGCTTTGTCAATCAGCTTCCCCTCGGTAACCACAAGCCAATATCAGCATCTGCTGACACTCCCTTAAGACCTATAAAAAGGAAAATGGGGTGGTGGGCTCCACCGTCTCCACACATCCTCTCCTGCAGTGACACAGCCAATTTCCAAGGTACTATCCTCTGTTGTTGTCCTTGTGGTAGGTGCCTCCAGGTCCACTACAGCGCACGGCACCCCTAGCAGCACAGACCTGAGTCTTGGTCTACCCCGTGCTCCCCTCAGGCTTCCCGCCACGCTGGGCCCCTTGCTGCAGTCTCTGTGAGAATCCGTCTCCTTCAGGGCCTCTTCTCTTTGGCTGAGCCTCTACTTCCCCAGCCTGGTGTCTCTTCCAAGACTGGATCCTCCTCCCAACGTGCTCACAGTACAAAGTGTGACAATCCCGGACTGTAAGAACCATCGGAGGCATTTCCTCCCAGACAGACAGCTTTGTTCTTTACCCAATTGCTTAAGGACTTGACCAACACAATTCAAAGGCATAGCTGCATATTATCAATAATTAAGGAAAGGAGGGGCAGGAACTCTTGTGGCCCAATGGTTAAACACCTGGTTGCTAACCAGAATGTGACTGGTTCAAGCCCACACAATGGTTTTGTGACAGAAAGCCCTGGTGATCTATTCCCATAAAGACTATCCCCAAACCAAGGCCAGAGCCATCAAGTCCACTGTGACTCAGTGACCTTGTAAGATGGAGAGTAACCTAATCGCCCCAGAGACATGGAGGCTGTAAACGCCCCGGGAGCAGACAGCCTCACTGTTCTCTCATGGAGCGGTGAGGAGGTTCAGCCAGCAACAATTTAGCCACAGCACCACCAGAAACCACCTACTCAGTCACGGGATCGGAACTCACCTGAGCACAGCTGACAAGTGGGCACGGACCAGACGGAAAAGTTTCCTTCCCCCCGCCCCGTATTGAGGACTCTATTGCTATTGGTGACCGAGGCACCACTGGCGTCCGGCCCTGTTGTTTACCGGGAAAACATTCAGGTCATGTCTGTGTCCTCTACGCCATCAGGACAGGTGACGGAGCCCAGTGTGAGATGGAAAGCCTGTCTTCACACAGGGTGTTCAGGAAAGAGGCGTGGGCCTGCACCTGCCAGCGTCAGCGCACCTGCCGGAGGTGTGCTCCACCTGCATCCGCACAGGCCTGGAACCTCCACTCAGACACGCTCTTAGTTAGTCTCACGGCTGGTGCTGTTCTGAGTGATTCACTTCACCACCTTCCCTCGTTCAACAGCTGCTCACCAAGCTCACACTTCACACAGGAAGGAGCCTGGTGGTTACACACTCAGCTGCTAACAGAAAGGTCACAGGTTGGAATCCGCCAGCTGCCACAAGGGAGACAGGTGGGGCGGTCCACTTCTGGAGTAACCACAGCTCTGGAAACCCAAAGAGGCAGCTGTTTGTCTTAACAGGTTGGTAGGAAATTGAGCCAACTCAGAGGCAGCGGGTGTGGGCAGCTTACGGCCAGGAGAACCTGGAGGGTGCAAGCAGTGGGGTGCTCGGCTCCTGTGTGGTTCAAGTCCACCCAGACACGCCACAGAGGCAAGGGATGGCGACGTGCATCTGTGCCCTCAGCTGGTAAGCACGTTGTGGAGGCAGGCCAGCTCCACTCAGACACACACGGTCCCCCGGGAGTCAGGATCCACAGCACAGCGACCACCTTGGCCACTGTTTATCAATGAAATGCAAACCACCATCTCTCACACCAAAGGCAAACTGACAGCAAAATGAGAAAGCAGTGGTTGTCTGACAGCTCAGCCAAGCCAGATATTCATCCCTAGATTCCTCAGAATATGTCCGTGTGGATTAGGCAGAACCAAGCCCCCTGGCGTCAAGAGGATCCTGGCTCACAGCGCCCTGCTTTAGTGAGGTCGTAAATCTTTACGGAAAGGAGACTGCCCATCGCGCTCCCAAGGAGCAGTTGATGGATCCAAACTGCTGACCTTCCAGTTACCAGACCAATGCATTTACAAACTACACTGCCAGGGCCCCTTTACGTCAATAACGACACTAAATGATAGAGTGGTTACATTAAAGCGCACTCGGAATTTTTCTTTCCTTCCTGAAGTGGCATCACTGAAGGCAGACGAGATAATTAACTAAATCCCTTCGAAAACACAAGCCAAGAAGCTTTCTTTTGCTTAAAAAAACCCAACCAAAAAAAAAAACAACCACAACAACAAACAACACAAAACCACAACAAAAACAAAACCACTGCAGTACACTCAAGCTGGACAAGAGACCAGTGAACACGGCCCCATCTCTACGTCTGGGAGGCCAACCAACCAGATGTAACTCGGAACCAGAAACCAACACACCAGCCCCCAGTGGCTCCACGCAAATTCCCCATTGCCTTCAGAAGGGCAGCCACGGCACATCAAGAGAGCATTAGCTTGCACATTTCAGTGCTGGCTTAGGGGTAAGGCATTGTGCTGTCAATGTGAAGGTATGTGGTTCGAGTCCACCAGCTGTTCCACAGGAGAAAGATGGGTCTTCTCCTCCCATGCGATTTACAGCCTCTGGAACCCTCTGGAGGGTCAGCTCTAGGCCAGTCTCATCTCCACGGTACCTGATGACAGCGACAGGAAGTTCCACTCTCATAAACCGCACCCGCCCCAGCCACGGGCAATGGGCTCTCATGCCGGCAGCTGCGCCTGGGGGACAAATCTCCACGTTATTTCCCCACTAGTAAGAAGGGACTGGCAATCCGCTCCTGAAAATCAGCCAGTGGAGACCCTGTGGGGCACAGAGACGACTGTCCACAGAGTGACCCGGAGGCTGGAAGTCAATGGGAACATGCTGGTGGTGATGATGGCCGTAGTGAGGCTGTTGTGTAGCAGGAGGGCTGTGCCCTGCTCGGCATGAGGGCGCAGAGCCCTAGTCATGGCGGTTCCATGGCGACCCAGCAACAGCAGATCCTCTCAATTACATGAGACGGAGCAGAAAGTCCTTCACACTCATCTGAACTTCAGACTCCTCACCTGTGGACCGAGAGCAGTTCCCAGAGGCTGTGTCCACGCGGAGGGCACGGAAGCATGGCCAACGGAGAAGCACCGGCCAGTCACAGACAGGCCCCAGGCACACCAAGAAGCTGTCTGGGGTTCCATGCCCAGCTACCTGCTCCCCTGAAGCAAATTCTGTGGCTCAGAAGCCCTACTGGTCTCCCTTAGAAACAGCTTCCTGAAACATATTTTGCAAACTGCAAGGCATAGACGAAATAATGTAAGGTGTTATTATTATTCTGCACCTGTGGTCTTTGGACAAAATGCCAAGATATGGCATCATCCTGGGCTTTCCAGCTCCCCTCTCCAGTGAGACATCAGAGCACACCAGTTAACCCTTCAGATCAAGAGTCCGGACCAGTTACCACGGGGAAGGTGCGCGGTCACTCTCTCGCTCACTGTCACACGCACCACTTGCATGTCCCACTGACTCACGTGTGTCTGGGACAGGCTTGTCCCCATGTCTGCTGTCAGCTAGGAGGCCCTCTATGGACAGTGGGCAGGGACCCCACTTGCTCTTCCTTAACCAGGAGTCCTAGCAGCTCCAAGCCTCCCTCCTCCCTACACACTACAAAATCTTGCTCTCCTCCCTCGGACCAGTCTCCCAGAGGGGCAGCAGGGCCCCCGCAGGAGGCTCATGAGTCCTGGTTCCAGAACGGCCCCTCCGGACAGGCGATGAACACATTCTGAGGCCCTTCCCTCAAGGGTCCCTGACTTCAGAGCTGGGGCCTCCAGCAGGCAGAGAAAGTCACCAAGCCCAGGGTGGGGGGCTCTGTGTTTTTCATCTGCTGCCCTCTGCCTTCAAAGCATCTGAGGAAACAGCATTTTCAGGTCGTGAGCTCTGCTTTCAGAAGATGAGGAGCAAGAAGACATCAGCCCATCCAAACTACTGTCCAGAACAGGCATCTACCCGCCTGGGCACCAGGGACCGGGAGGCAGGAGGATCAGGGGGGCAGGAATGACAGTGCGCTTATCTGCATAGATGAGAGGGCACTGGGTGCCTTCTGCTTGGGGGGGGGTGCACCTGATACAGGCATGGCACACAAAATCGAGGTACTATCCCTGCCCCCTGCGCCCACCCCCGCCCCAGCTGCAGGAGCGTCAGACTGACCCAGCCAGGCGAGGGCAGAGAAGACCAAGTGTGTGCTGCGTTAGCTGGAACCATACCGCACCTGTTCAAGCCGGCTCAGCGGCCAGAAACAACCAGAACCTGCGACTCGCAACCCCCAGGGAGAAACCTGGGCCACCAGCAAGTTCGCCATTGTGTCTAGTGGTGGTGGGGATCCTCCCGCGGCTACTAACTCTGCAAGTCCCCCCGCAAAGGTGAAGGGGCTCTGCATGGGGGAGCCCGGGAGATTCTGACTATCACCGAGCACCCAGAGACCCGGGTGGCGAACGGGAGGCGCCCGCGGAAAGCGCGCAGCCATGATCCCCCCCCCACCCCACCCCGCCGATGCCGCTTAGGTGGCCGCGCGCGCCCTGGGCACCCCAGCCCCGGACGACGCGGACCAGCAAAGCGAAAGGGTGGCGAGAGCGCCCAGGGGCAGCGGGGACGCTGGCTCCCGAGGCCACTGCGGGCGCGGAAGGCCGAGCGCGCAGGGAACTTACCTCCCTGCCGCCTGCGGGCGCCTCGCGGCGAGACCAGTTGC
>NW_006400151.1:1201389-1215752 GCF_000299155.1 Elephantulus edwardii
GGGGACCCAGGGGGCAGGGGCGCGGGGGCGCAGAGCCGGCAGGGTCCCTGCCAGGCTCTGGGGCTGGCCAAGGCCCCCACCATTCTCAGCCTGGCGTCCTCCACCCCAGCGCTGCTGTGTTTGGGTAGGACTTCCCCTTCCCCTGGCGCTGAACTCGGCCACGCCTGGCCGCCGCCCGCTGGACTCTGCATGTGAGGGGTCCACATAGGGACTACCTCCTCCTGGAAGGGACAGGCTAGGATGCTAAGGCGGTGATTTCTCCCCTTCCAAGGACTGTAGGTGCTCCCAGGAAGTAAGATCGACCCAACAGGTAGGGCTAGTCTTGGGAGGGGGTCCAAGGAGCAAGAAGGGTCGGTGGCTTTTAAGTGCGATAGGCCTGTGATGGGGCGGGGCCAAGCCCACCTGCCGGCCTGGGGGCGCTGGACATCTCAGCTGCTGTTAGTACGCTGCTGCTGGCTGAGTGGGTGCAGATCTGTGACTCTTTGGGAAAGTGCTGTCTAAATTCTTGACATTTTACCCAAATTCACTTCATAGAAACGGAAAGGTTGGTGAATCACCTCAACGGAACAGAAGCAGGCTGTAATTTTAATCTCCTCCACTCCCTTGACCCTCATATTTTAAATGTGGACACTCACGTGAAGCATGTCCTAGGAAGGTAATTTTGCAGTTCTTAGCCTAAGACACCACCGGGTGGGATAAGGGGTTTGCACTATACTGCTAACAGCACCACAGAAGAAAAGCCTAGCATGCTGCTGTCCTAAAGGTCCAGATGCACCACGGAAGAAAGACCTGGCGACCCACTGCCTTAAAGATTCCAAAGCCAACCCCAATGCGGCTGAGCTGATGCCAAGTTATAAAAGACCTAGACAGAGTAGAACTGTCCTATAGGGTCTCTAAGGCTGTCCTTTATAGGACACAGGCAGCCACACCTTCCTCCTGCACAGCGGACACCAAACTTTCAGTCTGCAGACAAGCACTTAGCTACTGGGCCATCAGATCTCCTTCCTTGAAGACACCCGGGACCCCCCAATGTCCTTGGCCAATCTGGGCACCATGAGTTGTAATCAACTTGACTGCAGTGTATGTTTTGTTTAACTGACTGCAAACATCACTGGCGTGGTGAGCAAAAACAGGTTTCTGTTTGGCATCTCACCTCCTCAGCTCTCTGTAAACACACACTCCTCCTCTCAGTTTGGAAGCTCCCTGGACCTCCTCTCCCTCCATTGCTCGCCATGTGTGAGCACATGAAGGTCTCCTATCAGACACAGGTGTTCCTTGGTGGTACAGTATCTGCTCTTCTCCATGCCTTCCCTAGCCTGCTCTCCCAGAGTTGCTTGGCCATCTCTTGACGTATGAGGTTATTGCTTGTTTAGGAAGCTGTAGCTTGTGTTTGGTTTTACCCTCACATCATGGGCCTTTCAGAGCTCAGAGTGGTCGCACATCCAATCCAGCTAGTTCATCGTACAGATGAGAAACCTCAGAAGCAATTGAGTGGCCCAAGGACCAAAGCACACATCTCTTGGTTCCCAATCTGAATAACCAATAACAGAAAGGCAGGACTAATAAAGCATTTTAAGGAAGCATAAGTGGTGGGGGAAAGAGCCACCATCTGACTGGGGGCCGGGGGGGCGGCATCTCACTGCCAGAACCAGCAGGTGACTTGGGCTCTGGACGGAGTCCCAGCTCACCACTCTTGCTCCACAGTCCTGAGCTGAAGCCCAAGGACTGAAAAGGTCACCTGCTTTCCACGTGGCGGGAGTAAAGGAGTGCGCCAGAGGCACACGGACCTCTGGTACAGTGCAGAGGTCAGCAGTTCGAAACCACCTAGCAGCTCCAAGGAAGAAAGATATGGTAATCTGCTCCTGTAAAACAACAGCCTAGGAAACCCAGGGGGCAGTTTCGCTCTGCCATCCGGTGCCTCTGTGAATCAGAGTGGGCCTGGCTTGCCCACCAACAATGGTGGTGGTTCTTGTGGCCCATCGAGTCAGAACTGACTCACATCTGACCCTTCAGGTTTTCAGAGGCAGTAAATCACGTGGGAGGGGATTGCCTGTCTTTCTCCTGCTGGGCGGCTGGTGCATTCCAACACTTTCCTCTGGGTTGACAGTACAATTCCTTACCCGTAGGCCACCGGAGCGCCCTGCCAACAGTGAAAATGCAAAGTCAATGCTATCACTTCCTGGCAATGCAAAACAAAAACCCAACCAGGGCCATTGCCGTCGACGCAAGCCTGTCCCCACGGGGCAACAGGAGCACATTGCTGGGTCTTTTCTGCCTCAGAGTAGCTGGTGGGCTAGAACCACTGACTTTTTGGTTAGTAGCCACATGTTTTAACACTGCCCCACGAGAGCTCCTTCATAGTCACACAAGCCCATCGAAACTCAAGGGAACTCAGAACAACATGCTTGTGACTTGATTGTGATTGTAGCAGAATGCCTTTTAGGGCTCCTGGTTGTTGCAATACTAACTGAGAGGTTACACACTGTGGTGGTTCAAACTCACCAGTAGCCCCAAGGGACGAAGCTGGACAGTCCCCTCCCATGTGATTTATGGCCTCCTGGAAACCTGCTGGGCGGTCAGCTGTGAGTCAGTTCCAACTGCAGAGTGCAGACAGAGATCTTTACGGAAGCAGATTCACACATCTTTCTCTAGAGGAGAGACAGGTAAGATTGAACTGCTGGCACTTCATTTAGCAAACAGGCGTTTAATCTCTGCACCACCAGGGCTCGTTCTTCACCCAAACCCCGAACCCACAGCCACTGAGGAAACCCCAAACTCCCAGGGGCCCTGCGGGACAGAGCAGAGCTACCCCGTGGGGCTTTCGGGGCTGTAAGCCTTCACAAACGTAGATGCCACATTTGTTTTCCACCAGAGATGCTGCTGCTGCTGCTGGGTTTGAACTGCTGACCTTTTAGTTAACAGTGAAGTGCTTAGCCCCACCCCATCACCACTGCCCCTTCCTGATAGTACAAGGAAAAAAAACCCCAAAACAAAAAACCAAATACTGCTATGGCATCTATGCCAACTCATAGAAGCCCTCCATCGGGTTTCAGAGGATGCAAATCTTAAAGGGAAGAGATGGCCCCATCATTCTCTCAGGGCACGGCTGGTGGGATTGAACCCCTAAAGTTCTGTGAGCAGCTCAACACTTGGCCCGTTGCGCCACCAGGGCTCCAGTGCTGGTCACACAGGGGAGGTGAAGACAGAGAATGCATTTTACCTGAGTCTCAGGAGGCCAGGAGGGGTCACCCACAGCACATAGAAATGCCTTCCCCTCTGAAGGCTTGCTTCTGTGCCATCTGAACCATCTTGGTTCTGAGGCGACAGAGGGTCCTTCCAGGGCTGGCCACTCTTGGCTATTCAGAGTACGGGCTCCACTAAATAGGAGTTGCAGGAATTCTGAACAACAGGATCATGCCATTGGCGTTGGCTTTCCACGGGCCTTTCCTCCTAGTCCATCCAGTCTGGAAGCCCGGCTTATACTTGTTCAGCATCACAGCACACAAGCTGGCACTGAGGGTGGGTGGAGGCTGCATGAGGGGACACTGGCCTGGGAGCCAGCGTGGTTCTGCACAGCCTCCCTGGAAGGCTCAGCAAGCATTTGCCAGAGGCGCCCTCTCCTGGACAGAAAGCAACTCCATGTGTCCAAAGACTTTGGAAACCTGTTTTGTTTTGTGATGAGAAAAATTTGTATTTAGAATTAGCCAGCTGGACTCAGTTTAGATGATCCCAATTTTGTTGGCAACATCCAAAGCATCATAGTCAGGAGCAAGTCGAACATAGGCCTTCTTCTCTCCATCAGGCCTAATCAAAGTGTTGACTTGGCCACATCACTGTCGCAGAGCTTCTTAACAGCTTGTTTAATATGGTGCTTGTTGGCCTTGACGTCCACCATGAACACAAGTGTGTTGTTATCTTCTATTTTCTTCATGGCTGACTCAGTGGTCAGAGGAAACTTGATGATGACATAGTGGTCAAGCTTCTTTCTCCTGGGGGCGCTCTTCTGGGGGTATTTGGGCTGCCTTCGGAGTCTCAGCGTCTTAGGCTGCCAGAAGGCGGGTGACGTGCAGACCTTCCTTTTTTTTTTTTTTACTGTGGATGCCCTTCAGGACGCCTTCTTGGCCTTTAACGCCTTTGCTTTGGCTTCAGTTTGGGGAGGGGCAGGGGCTTCCCTCTTCGCTTTCGGTGCCATCTTCGTAGAAAGGGCTGGAAATCTGTTTTTTTTTTTTTTTTAAAATGCTCATAAGATTATGTCTCTTATCAATTTGAAATACCGTTTATCCAACTGCCTCTGATTTCAGGGCAGAACCTTACTATTATATGCAATTGAATTCTCCCCTTCCTGTGAGAGGAATGCCTGGGTGGTGCAACAGTTAATACACACAGCTGCTCACCAGAAGGTTGGAAGTTTGAGTCCATCCAGAAGGGCTTCAGAAGAAAGGTCTGGCAATCTCCTTCCAAAGCCCAGTCCCTGAGGACCCTGCGTGCACTGTACTGCTCTCACACACGAGGGACTGTCTACAGTCAGTGCACAGACAGCTGCAGCTTGGTTTTTACTTGAGACAGGGGGAAAAGATCAATTGTCCTGTCCTAGACTTGATAGCATTAACGGCTACAGTTAAAGACCTCCTTTCATCCGATTTGTTCCTCTCATTTTGTGGCAGAAATCTCTGGTGATCGAGCAGTTAAAGCACTTAGCTAGTAATTGGCGAGGCAGCGTTTTGATCCCTCCAGGCCTGGGAACACTACCGGGCGATTCTGCTTTGTTCTGGAGGGTCTCTGTAACTCGGCATCAACTCAGAGGCAGCAGATATGAGGGTCTGTCTGTTGGTTTTGGTACGTATATGCCCTGGCTCTATGGTTAAAGCACTCAGTTATGAACCAGAAGGTCAGCAGTTTGGACCAGCCAGCCACTTCTTTCCAGGAAGAGGTGGCAGTCTGCTCCCGTGGAGATGGACAGCCTTGGGAACCCCATGGGGGCAGCTGCACTCTGTCTGTAGGGCTCCTCTATTGTGGAATTGACTCTAGACCCGACAGCCCAGTGCTTAACATATCAGGGCTGATAAGGGAGCTCTGACGGCTTAGTGCTAAGACATGCGCTGCTGACGCAAAAGTTCACAGTTCAACTCCACCAGCTGTGTTGCCAGAGAAAGACAGGCCACCTCCTTCTGTGGGATTTACTGCCTCTGAAAACCCACTGGATGGTCAGCTATGGGTCAGTTCCAACTCAACAGGACACAGCAACAACAACAGCTGAAGAAAGACTGGACTTGTCAATGGTTTCATCTTACTTGGATCCACAGTCAACACCCTTGGTACCAACAGTTAAGAAATCAAAAGACATTGGGGAGCTCTGGTGGCCTAGTGGCAAGAAGCTGCACTGCAATCCCAGAGGCATGCAGTTCGAATCCACCAGATCTCTGCTGGAGAAGGAAGGACAATCTCCTCCTGTACCAGTCAGATCTGATTAGATGGCACACACACACACACACACACACACACACACACAAATAATAAAATATATATAAATTTTTTTTAAAGAAAGAAATCAAAAGACCTATCCATTAGGAAAATTTACTGTCAGGGACTTCTCCAAGTGTTGGAGAGCAAGGACATCAGTTTAAGGGCTAAGGTGCCTCTGATCCAAGACATGATATTTTCGATTATTTGCTAGACATCTGAAGTTGGACAATGACTAAGGATGCCAGGGGAGAACTGATGCCTTTGACAGTCGTGTTGAAGAGCACTGAGTATCCCACGGACCGCCAAAACAACAGACAGATATGTCTTGGAGAGGTGCAACCAGACTGCTCCTTGAAAATGAGGACGACAAAGCTTCAGCTCACGTGGTTGGGGCATGTTAGGAGGGACCAGTCCTGGGAGAAGGACATTAGGCTTGGAAAGGCGGAGGGCCACCATAAGAGAGGAAGACCCTCAATGAGATGGATTGAGGTGGTGGCTGTAACAATGGGCCCACCTCAGCAGAGATGATGAGGTTAGGGCTCGGTTTGGATCGTTTGTTCATAGGGTTGCTGTGACTTGATGGCACATGGCACCACCATAACATCTGGCCAGCTGCTCCCCAGGTCAGCTCCGTAAGGATTGTGGTTCCGTCTGCTCCCCAGGTCAACTCTATAAGGATCGTGGTTGCATCTGCTCCCCAGGTCAGCTCCGCAAGGATTGTGGTTGCTGTGTGCTGTAGAGTTGGAATGGACTCTCGCTGATCCTGCAGCAGGTTTTCAGGGGCTGTAAGTCACATAGGAGGAGATCGCCTGTCTTACCCCGACAGAGACAGCTGGTTGACTTGAATGCCTCCTTCCCCACTAGGCCACCAGGGCGCTTCTAGCACATCCTGGAAATCAGCAGACCTAAAGCGCCAGGCCTTCCTCTGGTTCCTGTGGGTCACAATCAACTCGCAGTGGTAATAGTGACTCTGTCGTCCGCGCCCTCTCAAGCCTGGGCTTGGCCACAGGATTGACTTTCTTGGTGGGACGTTTGTGAACAAATGAAAACGTTAAATTCTCTGGCATTTTTCTTCTTCTTCTGCTGCTGCTCTTGTCACCTTGTCTCTTTGCCTCGAGCTTTTCAACCAGCTCTTTAGCCGAAAGGGAGAATAAAATGACTTCCAGATTTCCTAAACTCTGGGTTCAGACTTGACATAGAAAATGTGTGTAAGGACTTTTCCCTCCTTTGGGGACGCTTCCCGACATTCCACATGGCTCTCTGCACCCTCTTAGCCCTTGTCTCTTTTCCACTCATTTCATCCATTCATCCGTCCTGATATCCTCTCCCTTCTTGAATATTTTCTAAAACACTAACCACTTGTGTTGTTTTGTGAATTCACCTAAAAAAGATATATATGAAAGTTCATTTATGGAAAGAAAAAGATATGAAGATAGGAAGAGTGACTCAGTTGTAATAACCATGACCCGTTTGTCAGGGAGCTCTGGGTGCCTGGTGGTAAGAAGCTGCGCTGCAATCCCGAAGACTGGCTGTTTGAATCCACCGGGTGCTCCGCAGAGAGAAGTATGGGCAGTCTCCTCCTGTGCAATTAACAGCCGTGGAGAACCCACTGGAGGGTCAGCTATGGGTTGGTTCTAACTCGACAATACACAACGACAACCCGTCTGTCAGCGCGTCCGCCTGCGGTAACTTGCTGTTGCTCTGATGCTGGCAGCTATGCCACCATCTCCAATACCAGCAGGACCACCCAGTGTCAGCCGGCTTCAGAGGAACTTCCAGACTAAGACCAGAAAGAAAGGTCTGGCAATCTGCTTCTGAATATTAGCCAGTGCAAACTATACAGATCACAATAGACTGTCATCCAGTATCCCTCCCTCTCTGACCTGCTCACAGCTCCTGAGTCGAGCCTTATCCACACAGCCCCTCCCGGGGTTTCTGAGGCTGTAAGTTGTACAGGAAGGAGGTCGCCCATCCTTCTTTCTCCCACTGAGCAGCTGGTGAATTCGAACCGCTGAATGATACTCTGCCTTTGTGTGGACTACACCCGCAAGCGTTCCTCTTGTCCAAGGGAAGGCTGCAGACAAGCCACTGGCTTGGAAGGCGTGCCCAGTGACGGCAACCGTAGACCCAGCCCTGCTGTCACTAAAGCACTCGGCTATTAACCGGAATGTTACTGGTTTAAACGCCCTAGATGTTCCGTAAGACAAAGACGTGATAGTGTGTGTCTATCCTAACCCTATCCTAACCCTAGGTTCATGGTCCAGGAAACCCAGCTGGGCAGCTTGGTGCTGACCGAGCCTCAGCTGCACAGCCAAGGCTATGATCTGTCCCCAGCGCAGGTGACAAGGAGAAGAACCTGGGATCTTCATAACCAGGAAGAGATTATTCATGCTCAGAGCTTTTCCTAATGGGAAATACTCTGACCACCTACCTTCATTACCCCAGTGACTGTGTGTCAACCCATCTCATCGGGGATCTTCTCTCCTGTGCTGTCCTTTCACCCTTCCAAGCATGATATCCTTCTGCAAAGACTAGTTCCTCCTGGAAACAAGCCCAAAGTATGTGAGACAGAGCCTCAGAATCTTTGCCTCCAAGGAGCAGCTTGGTTTCACCCTCTCCAAGACACACCTGTTAGTTCTCTTGGCAAACTATGGTATGTTCGATACTCTTCTCCAGCACCACAACGCAAAGGCATCGAGTCTTCTTTGGTCATCCTTAGTCATTGTCCAGCTCTTTGTTGCTACACAGTAAGTAATTGCAAAGACTATGGCCTGGATCAGGTGCACCTTAGTCTCTAGACTAGCATCGTTGCTCTCGAGCATTCTGGAGAGGTCCCCGACAGCATATTTTCCTAATGCTCTTAGTCTTTTGATTTCCTGACTGCTGATGCCAAGAGTGTTGATTGTGGAACCAAGCAAGTGGAAATTGTTAGCAATCTCAATCTCTTCTTTTTCATCTGTCATGGTGCTGTGGACATCAGATCTGGATCTTGTTGTCCCCCTCATTATCCTGCTCACGCCCGCCATGGTTGTCACTGTCAGTCCATCTAGTGAAGGACTTCCTCTTTTTTCACCGATTTTCCAGCATGATGTCTCTCTCCAAGGACTTGCTCCTCCAGAAAATAAATCCAGAGGAAGTGAGCTGAAGTTCCACTGGGAAGCATGGTGGTGCTCTGACTCCCCTACCCGGTGCCATGGGGTCGGTTTTGACTTATGGTAACTCCATCACGGTGCAGGGCCTCTCCGGGGGCATTTCATGCCCATGATATTTGTGGAAGGAGATTACCACACCTTTCTTCCTTGGGTACAAGCCAGCAGTCTCTCGGTTAGGACTGAGGTGTGGGACAATCTGTCTGAAATGCTGCTGCATTGCTTTATTTTTGTTTGTTGTGTACTGTCGAGTCGGAACTGCCTCCTAGCTGACCCTCCAGTGAGTTTTCAGAAGCAGTAAATCGCACAGGAAGACACTGTCCATCTTTCTACCGTGGAGCCGCTGGTGGATTTGAACCACATACCTTTGCATTGACAGAGCAATTCCTTGTCACTAAGCTACCAGAGCTCCCTATTGCGTGTCCAGCACCCTGCTTAGTGCCCGCAGAAGGAATGAAATTCACACATGAGGAGTAAATGGGCATTAAGGTTTCACAGGAGTTCACTCTGCATGTTTCAACATGAACAATTTTGCTGTCACAGATACCACAGTGCACTGTCTCAGTCACCCAGTCCTGTTGAAATAGAACCAGCACATGTGGATGGATTATTAAACAGACTTATTTTCTCTAGTTTAAGATGTTAGAGTCTAAATTCAGGGTTTAACTCTTGGGGAAGGTTGACTGTCCTGTGGCCTCTCCTGGCGATCTGCCTGCCTTCGCATCAATCATCTTTCTGTCTGGGAAGCGCCCAGGCCCTCACTGAGGGTCTCCCTCTCTTTGATCACCGTCTACTTTTTCAAGCATGATGTCCTTTTCCGAGCATCAGTCCTTGCTGGCAACCTGCCCAAGTACGTGAGGTGAAGACTCACCATCCTTGTTTCCAAGGAGCAGGCTGGGGGTGCTTCTCCCAGACAGATTTGTGTGTTCTGGTGACAGTCCATGTGTTTTCAATCCTCTCCAATATTCAAAGAGTTCTGAATATTGACAGCAGCATGAGAAGTATTACATCACAGAGGTTTAAATTTCTGACACATAGGATAAATACATCAGATCCCAAAGTGAAAGTAATTGTGTAATACCGAGAGTCACAGGCTAGTCAAGCTGGCTTATACTCTGGAAGACATCATTAAAATGAAACGACCCCTTTGAGATAAGCCCAGAGGAGGGTGTAACACAAGCTGCGGGGGCCGGGAACACCCCTGTTGTGTCTCCTCTGGATGTTCTTATCCTCCTAGGATTTGCTCTCTTTCTACCAAAGCCGACAAGAAAAGGAGAAGCAGCTGAAGCCAGGGCGATAGGTTAGATGCTGACGTCAGGGAATTCTAGAGGGCACTGAGGTGTGCCCGCCACTCTCTGCAGGCACTCTGTCCCAGAAAACCCCACAACTGGGCAGAGACCCTCGCTGTTGGTGTGTGCCGCAGACACAGACTTGGAGCTGCTGACGTGTAGTTTTGTGTGTGTGCAGTCTCCCTGCCGGCAGAGTGGTGAGAATGTTACATGCGATTCTTGCTGCCTCCTGTGAGTGCCAGCCACCTTGGAGGTGAGGTGGGTTTTACACCGTGTTCCAGACTCTGCCTGAAGGGGAAGCTGATAGCCTCATTAACACCTGAGGGCACCTGGGCAGAACTCGGCTGGCTTGGCCTTGTCTGATTGGAGGGGAACGTGAGAAGCAGAAGCTGGGTTCTTTATTCTTAGGGCAGGAGACACTGTCCAGACAGCTGGCCTCAGCTCTGGCCTTCCTGTAAGACCCAGTCTTGCCTCCAGCCAGTCATCCCTTTGACATGGATTTTTGTTTGTTTGTTTTCAGGAGGCATGCCTGTGTCACCATCACCATATAAATGCCTATGTCAGTCCCTCAGAGACTCAGCGTCAGGTCCTAGTTCTCTTTGGGGTAGGGTGACTCACTTATAGCTCCAGAACTTTCCACATGCTGATTGGGATGACACCTGCGGAATTCATGTGACCCCAACAGGTATCAGGTACTCACAGCAAGGTTTAGTCGATGAGGGACTGAGGTACCAACCTGCCACCCAGCCCTGTGACGAGGGTTTGCTGGGATGTCACCAGGCTCTTCATTTCCACCCCTGGCTGAGTTGAAACACACTGGCTTCTGTCTCCTCCTGTTAGAGCTGCTGTGTCAGAGATACCACAGTGGGGAGAGTCAGCACCCGGAAATGCGTCCTCTCCCGTCTGGAGGCTGCGTCCATCAGGGCGCTGGCTCCGCTGGAAGCCGTCTCTCTGTCAGCTCCCCAGGCGGTTCCTGTGTCTTTCAGCATCTGTAGACTCATCTTCCTTGGGGACTCCGTGTGTCCTGGTCTTCCACAGGAATCTGGGTCCAGACAGACAGGCTTCACTCGTCCGGATTCTGAGACCTTCCTCCCTACTGGCCTGCTGCCCTTTGACCTGTGCGACAGCAGGTGTTACAGAGGATGTCCCAGGAAAGCACCCTCACAGGGGTCAGAACGGTGAAGGGATCAGGGGTGCTGGATTAGTCCTTGACCTCCTTACAGCTGCTCGACTTCTCAGATCCTGGGGACCATTACAAAGCTTCCACACGAGGTCACTACACACACCTATTTTGAGGACACAAATCAACTCATGGCATCAGGGGTGGGCAGTTGCCTACTGTGATGACTAAGCTTATGTGTCCACTTGGCTAAGTCAGGATTCTTGTGGGTTTTGAGTATAAGGTAATTATCCTCCATCGTGCATTTTTTTGTTATTATCACACACACACACACACGCAAGCACGCACGCAAAACACGTGCAGATATGTTCTTAGCATCAAGGCCACTCCAAAATGGGTCCGCAGATCCCAAACTTCAGGTCTAAAGGTCCTCTGTATTATCTTCGTCATCATACCAGCTTCCTCTTCCTCACCCATCTTTCCCCCTCTTTTCTCATCCAAACCTTCCTTCATCCAAGACACTGGCCTTTTTCTCAGAAATGAGTTTGAGGACTAAGGTGCACCTTATTCGGGCCATATTGTTGTTGTTGTGTGCCGTCGAGTTGGAACCTACCCATAGCTGACCCTCTACTGGGTTTTCAGACAGTAAATCTCATGGTCGGAGACTGCCCATCTGTCTCCCACAAAGCAGCTAGTGGCTTTGACCTGCATGCCTCTGGAATTGCAGTGCAGTTCTTTACCACTAGGCCATCAGAGATTCAGGCCATAGTCTTTTCTTTTTTTTTTATTATTAAATTTTATTCGTTTTAATGAACATTTACAGGGATTTTGGGTTTTCATTCCTTCATTGATGCACCATTCTCTCTACCCTCCTCCCCAGTTTGTTCTTCTTCCCCCGCCATCCGAATGTCTGTTTTAATTGTCCAATTGCCACAGTGCTTGTCAAAGTCAGTTCTGATTAATCTCCTTTGTCGGTGTGTCCTTTGCCATTCCCTATCACTCCTCCCTGAGAGAGACTTCACCCTGATTCATAAGGAAAAGGGGATGGCGTATTCTCTTAGCTACTTCCTGCTGAAAAGGGACGCTGTGGGTTTCAGGGTGAAGATCTTCTCTCACTACTCTAAAGGGCCCCTTTGGCAGTAGGAAACACATAGACTATTATGGAGATTGATTTTGGAATTTAGATGCACTGTTATTAATTGTGCTTAGCCGTACATGTTCATATCCCTGAAGATGTATCATGGGGGGGTTGCAACCTAGAAGACACAAATTTAACTAACAAGTTATAAGTACATGAGTCCAAAAATTATGGAAAAGTAAAAGAAAAGATTCTTTCATTGTTTTACAAACCCTCCCCCAGGTCCCCTCCACCATGTAGCCCTCGCTCTAGACTCCTGTGATGACAGAAATACCTAGTCACATATCTCTTTTAAACAGTTTTCTCCCTCCTCTCTTTCAGTGCAGTATACATTATTGAACACATCTTACTCAGTCTCTCCCCAACCCTGAGGTTAGTCCCATTCTACAACAGTGGCATCATGTAATATTTGTCCTTTTGTGACTGGGATATTTCACTCAGCATAATGTTCTCCAGAGTCAACCATTTTGAATAATATTGCATGAGTTCCTTGTTTTTTAAGGCAGCATAGTATTCCATTGTGCGAATATACCACAGCTTCTCTAGCCATTCGTTTGTTGATGGGCACTTAGGTTGTTTCCAACTCCTTGCTATTGTGAACAAAGCTGCAATAAACATGGGAGTGCATATATCTGCTTGGATGTCAGCTGTGGTCTCTTCAGGGTATATTCCCAGTAGTGGAATTGCTGGGTCAAATGGTATCTCTATTTGCAACTTTTTGAGAAAGCGCCATACTGCTTTCCACAGGGGTTGCACCATTTTACACTCCCACCAACAGTGAATCAGGGTTCCAGTTTTCCACAACCTCGCCAGCATTTGTTGCTTGCTGTTCTGTTAAATTTTGCTATTTTGACTGGGGTGAGATGATATCTCATAGTTGTTTTAATTTGCATCTCTCTTAGGGCTAGGGATTTTGAGCATTTCTTCATGTGCTTGTTAGCCATCTGAATGTCGTCTTCGGTGAAGTGCCTGTTCATATCCTGTGCCCATTTTTCGATTGGATTATTTACCTTTATCTTGTTGTGGAGGCCATAGTCTTTTCAATCACTTGTTATGTTGCTGAGAGCTGGACAATGAACGAGGACTAAAGAGAACGTAAGAATTGATGCCTTTGAGCTGTGGTGTTGGAAAAGAATACGAAATATCCCATGGACAGCGAAGAGAATGAAGAGAGATGTCTTGGAGAAGGTGCAACCAGAGTGCTCCCTGGAGGCAAAGATGATAAAGCTTCATCTCGCATACTTTGGGCATGTTGCTAGGAGAGGCTGTTCCTTAGAGAGGGACGTGATGCTTGGGAAGGTGGAATGATGGCAAAAGAGAGGAAGACTCTCAACCAGGTGGGCTGACATAGTGACTGCAGCAACGGGCTCAAGTGTGTCAGAGATTGTGAGGAAGGCACAGGACAAGACAGGACAGAGCTCAGAGCTGTTTTTTACAGGGTCCTTGTGAGTTGTACTCGACTCAATGGTACCTAACAACAGGAGATTTGTTGGAGAGATTGAAAATGAGAGAATGGTTTGGAAGGTATTTCGAAACCATAAGACACTGCATATGTTACTGGAAGGCTGTGCTGTGTTGGGTGAGAAAGCAGTTGAACATCTTCTGCATCCACCGGAAGTCTTCAGTGACTCACTCATTTGATTCATTTTCATTGTTGTTAGGTGCTGTCAAGTTGACTGCAACTCACAGCGACCCTACGTGCAAAGTCTGCAGCCTCGTGGATTAGGCGCCTTCCTCACACCCTCGTTCCAGTCACAGGTTCAGTCCAGCTGGCTGGCTCACCTGTCCCAGCATGGTGACCTTCTCAAGAACTGGCCCTTCCTGACAACACGCCAGCACTGTGTGAGAGCACATCTCACGATCTTTGCTTCTAAAGAGCATTCCAGCTGCACTTTCTCCAAGACCTGTCTTTCGGCAGTCCCTCATAAAGGCACTAATCTTTGCCAATGCTTCAACTCAGAGACTTCAGTTCCTCTTTGGTTTTCCTTATCCATTGTCCAACTTTCAGATACGTAAAAAGCAACTGGAAATAACACAGCATGGGTCAGGGGCACCTTAGTCTTTAAAGGGACATCGTTGTCCTTTAGCACTTTAAAGTGGCCCTGACAGTGGATTTTCCATTGTAATGCATCATTCCTATCCCAAAGAAAGGTGACCCAAAAGAATGTGGAAACTACAGAACAATCTCACTGATTTCACATGCA
>NW_006400151.1:1216822-1218349 GCF_000299155.1 Elephantulus edwardii
GTGAGGAGAGGCCGGTCCTTGGAGAAGGACATCATGCTTGGGAGGGTGGAGGGACGGCGCAGGAGAGGAAGGCCCTCTATGAGGTGGATTGATTCAATGACTGGGATAATTGGGATGGGAGTGTCTGAGACAGTGCGATTGGCACAGGACAAGCGGAGTTTAGTGCTGTTGTACATAGGGTCGCTATGAGTCGCAAGCGACTCGATGGCACATAACAACAACAACAACAATGCATCATTCAGTTTCTTGCCTGATGCTTTGGGGTGTTGACTAGAGATCTGTGTAAGTCCCTTGGTGGTACAAATGGTTACTGTGCGTAGTCACTGATTGAAAGGTTTGAGGTTCAAGTGTACCCTGAAGACCTGGGAAGAAAGATTGATGACTGACTTGGGGGAAAAAAACCACTAAAAAATAACAGGGAATGAACTGTTGTCTGTAACACACAGGGGCTAGCATGTTGTTGTTGTGTGCTGTCACATTGGAGCCAACTCATATCTGACCCTCCAGAAGGTTTTCAGAGGCAATAACATGCCATAGGAGGAGATCGCCAATCCTTCTCTCATGGACCAGCTGGTGGATTCAAACCACATGCCTCTGGGATTACAGTACAGCTTCTTACCATGAGGCCACCAGAGCCTGGGTCAGTATGAGTCGAAGTCAATTGAAAAGCAGCTGTAATTGGTATTATCACTATGGACGGTGCCAGGTGTGGAGATGAAGTCGTGAGCAAACATAGTCATGGCCATGCTTGAGTGACAGATGCCATCGTGGCACCGAGGGTGAGTGTCGGCTGCTCCTCAGAAGGGCAGCCTTGTGCACTCACCAGCTGCTGTTTGTGACAAGGACGTAACAGTCGGCTTCTGCAAAGACCACGGCCTTGAACGGTGGACAGCGTGGCTCTGCAGGTCTTGGTAAGTCAGGATAAACTGAATGCCTATAGGTCTGCTTTGGTTTATGCTTTCTTGAAGTGTAACTCTCACAGGGAGACAGACATGTATCCAAAATTTCAGAAGTGAATGTCTATCCACTGTTGTTATTGTTATGTACTGTCGAGTTGACTGTGGCTTATAGTGACCCTGTGAATAATAGCTCTGAACTCTGCTCTCTCCAGAGCCAAGGTCACTGTTTCCTACACACGCTCCCCCATTACCCCAGTTACTATATCAGTCCTTTTCCTCCGGGGTCTTCCTTTCTTGCACTGTCTACTAAACCTGTGGGAAGTATACTGATGTGAAAGAATTTCATTCCAGGAAGGCACAGAACAAAGGCGTCTGCTCTACATTGGGTGTGGGGAGGCTGATGAAGAGAAGCTTTCCTCAGACAGTTCTGCTCCAGCTACAGTCAGGCCACCTGGAGGGATTGTAAAATGGTACAACCACTCTGAAAGGCAGTTTGGAGCTTCCACAACAGCTGAACATAGAAATTCCATATATGCACACCCATGTTTATTGCAGCTTTGTTCACAATAGCAAGGAGTCGGAAACAACCTAAGTGCCCATCAACAAACGAATGGCTAGAGAAGCTGTG
>NW_006400151.1:1219270-1238535 GCF_000299155.1 Elephantulus edwardii
AAAAAAAAACAAAAAAAAAAAGAAATTCCATATGACCCAGCTATTCCACTGTTTGGAATACACCCTGAGGAAATGCGAACCGAGGCACAAATGGAGACTTGTACACCAATGTTCATAGCAGCATTATTCACCATTGCAAGGACATGGAAGCAGCCCAGATCTCCAACCACAGTCGAATAGATTGAGACGTTATCGTACATTCACACAGTGGGATACTATGCAGCACGCAGAAGTAATGATTTTGTAAATTATTACCTAACTTGGGAAGGACTAGAGAACACTATGCTGAGTGAACTAGCTCAGTCCCATAAGGACAAATACTGTAGAACACTATTATTGTAGAATGAGTATGAGGATCCAAGGAGGAGGACGTTGGAAACATAGGGAAGAGGGAATAATCATAGGCTTGTACAAATTGATGGGGTGGTGGTGGTTAGGGTTATCAGAAGAACCTGGTCTGAAAAATAGTATATTTAAATTTTGTAAATAAACTATTGTTGTTGTTATGTGCTGTTGAGTCGTTTGTGACTCATAGCGACCCTATGTACAACAGCCCTAAACCCTGCTCTATCCTGTGCCAATCGCATTGCCTCTGACACACCCATCCCGATTACCCCAGTCACTGAATCAATTCACCTCATAGAAGGTCTTCCCCTCCTGCGCTGTCCCTCTACCAAGGACCTGTCTCTCCTTACAACGTGTCCGAAGTATGTCAGACGAAGCCCCAGAATCCTTGCCTCCAAGAAGTAGCCTGGTTTAACCCTCTCCAGGATGAATCTGTTTTCTTAGTAGTCCATGGTACGTTCAACACTCTTCTCCAGCACCACAGCACAAAGGCGTCAATTCTCCTTCTATCCTCCCTAGTCATTGTCCAACTCTCTGATGCATGACAAGTGATTGCAAAAACCATGGCCTGTATCAGGCAGACCTTAGTCTCCAGAGAGACACCATTGCTCTTGAGCAGGGAGGTCCCTAACAGCAGACTTTCCCATCATATATTTTATTACACTAGTAAATAAACTAGTATATATTTTATTATACTAGTAAATAAACTAGTATAATAAAATATATTTTTTAAAAAATTAAGAAGGCCACCTGGAGGTCAGCTAGGTCTACCTGGAGGAAGGACTAGAGAGTAAAGTCCTGTTGACAGAGGGAAAGCCAGAACCACATCAATTCCAACTCGTGCTGGCCCCACGTCGTGCAGAGGAGAACTGCCCGACAGGACCTTCCTGACCACAGTTCCACAGAAGTGCGCCCCAGTCTTTCTCTCATGGTAGTGCTGGCATGTGGGGGGAGAAGGTTCAAACTCCAGCCTTTAATTAGCAGTCAACAGAAAATGGTCTGCACCACAAGAAACTCAGAGAAGACTATGTCTGTCTGTGTGAGAAAGTGGACTTGAACCATTGAACGCAGGGATGAGGGCAGGGACTAGGAGACAAGCTAGGACATCCACCTTTGTTAGAGACGGGCCACATCCCCAAGGAACCTCCCCTTTCAACTGATTGGCTGTTTATATTACATCATGGAAGATAATGACATCATAGTCCATCATGGCAAAGCAACCAGTGCAGCATCTGCCCAACATTGGAGAATCACAGCCTCACTAAGCTGACATGTAACACTATTACACCCACCGAGGGGAACCTGTGCGTTCCACACGTGGTAGTTTGTGGCTGTTAGGGCGATTGAATAGCTGTAATTCACAGCTCCCCATCAGCAGCATGTCAGAACCTTGTCCCCTCCTGTGTCATGACCATGGCCTCTGCCTTGTCAAGTCCCTCTTGGCAGTCACCGTGTCCGTCTGCCTCACTAAGGGTCTTCTCTCCTCCACTGACCCGTTCCCTTTCCCACCATGACATCTTTTCCCAAGGACTAGCCCCTCCTAATAATATGCCCAAAGTATGTGAGGTGAAGAGGGGTGAAGGCTGAGAGATGAGCATTCTCCTGCTGACCTCCCACCAAGCAAACGCCCATGAATCAGATAAGAGAAGAAAATAAGTGGCTTTTACGTGCATGGTCACCTCCTTGCAGGGACTGGCCAGCCCAGGAAACAAGCTCCTCCCACCCCTCCATCTTTCCTGCCTCTTCCTTGCCCACCACACTTGCTGGGTGTACTTTTCCCTTCTTAAAGCCCTGCCTTGCACAGCTCTGCTCTGATGGAGTCAGCGGCTGGCGTCCACTCCTGTTGCTTTGCAGGTGACAGTCTGTGAGTTGGATGAGGTTGGAGTCCCCTGCTGGTCAGGAGCCTGGATGAGGAGCTGGGACTCAAGCATCGTCCATCCGACGTTCAGGTTTGTGCTGTTCATGGAGTTACCAGAGTCCACATCGTTGAAATTCTCAATCCTGGTCTCCCCTTCTGTGAAACACCCATTAAAAACCCCGTGTTAGGGAGGAGACTCAGTTGTTATCCAACTGCTTCTGACTCATGCTGACCCCATGTATGTCATCAGATAGCCACGCTTGAAAGGGCTTTCAGTGGCTGGTTTTGGGGAAGTCAATTGCCAGGCCTTTCCTCCGAGGAGCCTCTGAGTGGATTCAACTCTTCTTTTCGTCAGTGGTCGAGCACCTTGCCCATCAGTACCACCCAAGACCTCTGAGCTGGAGAGTAGCCGGGGTGGCGTGGTCACGTCTGTAGGGTGTCCAGCCCGTCCTCGGCCACAGCAGTGTGTCGTGGTGGCGCTGTTTTTGGTTTTCATTTTCCAAGTGCACAGCGAATGTTGACATTGACCTTCTTTTGCACTGTGTCCACTGGACTGGCAGCTCTTGGTAAGCTGGAGGGACTGTTCCCAGGCCAGGCCTTCTCCTGAACTCCTGAGAAGCAAAAAAAGAGTCTCGGTCGCTTCATTTCAGTGCCCCTCACCCTTTGATCTTTCTCTTCTTCAAAGCTCTCTGGACCTTTCTGAAGGTGGACTAAGGAGAGTTGAGATGCAGGTAAGTCAATAGGTGGTGCCATGGAACAAGGCTCTATTGTCCCTCGGTGGGGCAGGGAACCGTGTCCCAGGTCAGGCGCTAAGTACAGCCATGCCCAATGCTCATAGTCGGCAGGTGTGTGAGCAGGTGGGGCGGCCCCGGGCAGCTGCTGAACACGGCACACAGGAGGCCGCTGCTATATTTCACCTTCAGAGAAAAAAATGCTGTGCTCTCTCCCCTGCCGAGTCTCAGCTACGGGACCTAGACTAAATATTTTCATTCATTTCAACTTCCCAAAGAGTCTTAGCAACCAGACTTCTGGGCCTCCTACCAGGAGAACACTTTGAAATTCTGCTAGCCAGTAACAAATCTCTCCCAGACACGAACAAAAGTTCGTCGGGTTCCCGACTCGATCAATCTTGTGGCTTCCAGCTGGTAGCTGGGAGGGATACAGCTTGGGCAGGTGGAGAAGCTGACCGTCTGTCCTCTGTCACTGAGCACAGCCTGCGGAGGACATTCTACACACTGGAGTCCAGGGCCCCACCTGACAAGGGTACTCGGACCAATGGCCAGGATGTCAGGATGGACAGAGGCTCAGAGAGCCATTTGGTAGATTTTCTGTCAGCCCTGGGCTAACTCATCTGGGTGTAAATATATTTGTGAAGTGAAATACGTTTTGAAAGAAACCCTTTGCCATTGAATAGATTCCTGCTCCCCGGGAGCCCACGGACAGGGTGTCCACAGTAGTGTCATTCACAGGAGCGGACTGTGACATCTTCCTCCCAAAGTGAAACAGCTTAAAACCAAGCCCACTGCTGGTGACGCTAATTCATGCCACACCCACCCCAGGCTATGAATCTGCACGGGAGGACACAGCCCATCTCTACCCCACGGAGAGGCTGGGAAGTTGAAACCACGGTGCACCACCAGGATAGCAACCCTATGAATGGAAGACCTGAACACTTGTATAACTTTCATCCTTTCTCTGTGTTCATAGAGTTTCTGGAGGAAAGTTATTTTGGAAGTGGATGCCACTCCTGCTTCCAAGCTTGTTTTAATCTGGGAGCACCACTAAACACTGTCCACCATGGGTAACCATTTTTGCATTTGACTCATCAGTGTCACAGTGTTCAGCATCACAGTGACCACGAGTTACCTCTGTACAGCAAGTGGACAGACCAGGGCTCTACCACTTAGAAGAATGTTTGACTAAAAACAATTAAAAGTGGCCCTCAGGCCCAAATGCATTTTTAAATAGGAGGCTGAATCAAACAGTCTCTCACCCATTAGTACATCAACATTTCTCCCGCATCCTCACCAGAACCAGCAAACGAGTCTCTGTAGAATCCAGCTGCTGCAGACGACTTCCAACCTGGATTCCAGCCCCATACTGCTGACCAAATGCATTTTTAAATAGGAGACCAAGAATGTCTGCTCTGATCAGATTGTGTAAAGGGGATGAGAGACTGGCTTGAGGGTGTCAAGAAGAGTTCTTTGCAGCCACAGAAATCCACTCTGGTTCACATTGAAAGGAAAGCCTGGGTGGTTCTGTGGTTAAACATTTGCCTGATAACAGAAAGATGATTGGTTCGAAACCACTCACAGCTCCGCAGGAGAAAGGGCCTGACCACTGCTCCTGTAAGGATGGATGGCTGTTCAAATAGCCTCAAACCATCGCTGCCCAGTGGGGGTCGACTCCTTGCTGACCGCCCCCTCAGGCTTCTGAGACTGAAACTCAACAGCAGGAGACTGTACATCTTTCTCCCTCGGAGTCAGTGGTGGATTCGAACCACCAGAGATGGGCCAGCAGTTCACAGACTAAGATAGCATGCTGGAAAGGGCAGAGAGGGTCAGATGAAGAGAGGAGCACCCTCAACAAGGTGGACTGACACGTGATCACAGCAATGGGCTGAGCACAGTAGAGGATGTGGGGGGACGCAGAGCCGGGCGGGGTCCTGTCCAGTCAGAGCTGACGCAGCGCTGAATCAATGGCACCTAACAACAACAACAACAACAACGTTTCGGCGACACCGATTATGTTCATTATTACGAAACTTCATGAAGAAAACCCACCTCAGCTCTAACCACTATGTTCCCACTGCTGCCCCAAATCACCCCCTTCCGTCAGAACCGAGCCCCGTCCCGTCCCCTTCCCTCTGCCCCTGGTGGCCATGACTAAGCTTTGATCCCTACGATTTGCTGCCATAGATTCCAACTCCTGGGGACCAGTCAGGTTTCTCAGGCTGTGACTCTCTACAGGGGCAGACCACCTCATCCTTCTCAGGTTGAGTGGCTGCTGGGTTTGAACCGCTGACCTTTTGGAGCCTCACATGTACAGCAGATACGGTGAGAGCCTAGTGTCCCTAGGCTGGGCAAACTGTCAACACACTCGGCTGATGACCCGAATTTGGAGATTCAAATCCAGACAGAGGAGCCTAGGAGGGAAAACCATTTACTTGAGGACAACCAGCCCCTGAAAACCGGAGGACGGGGCTGCCCCACCACACGTGGGAGGCCACGAGTCAGTATCAGCCCCGAGGCAGGTGGCCTTCAGGGGGAGCACACACACTTATGGCGGGGCTCTGGTCAGCACTGGTGGGGTGTAGTTGTGTTCACACTGGCGGGGTTCTGGTCAGCACTGGTGGAGTGTAGGTGTGTTCACACTTCTGGCGGGGTCCTGGTCAGCACTGATGGGGTGTAGGTGTGTTCACACTGGTAGGGTCCTGGTAGGCTCCAGTGAGAGTTTTGCAGTCCTACTGCATGCATGTGTGTTTACGTGCCTGTGCGCGAGCTCACAGTGACATTCTGGTCAGCATTAGGTGAGGCCCACGAGCACCCGATTTTATCCACCATGATGCTGACATTTAATGGAGGATTCGAGACCCCACCACTTGGGACAAGTTAGAGCAGGAACACAGACCACCATGGCCTCGCTGTGGGGCCCTGAACTCCTGACAGCTCCAGCTCAGTGGAAGGTGAGTCGGTGTCAGGGAGGCACGATGTCTGCTGGGTGGGGGACGGTGTCAGATGTGAAGCAGTCTCTGAAGGCATCCGGCAGAAGGCTGCCCACTGCTGCCCACACCAACCAACGAAGCAAACAAAAAAAACCTGCTTAGAATCGATTCCAACTCAGGAGACACTCTGTCCAGTTTTCAAGACTCAATCTTCATGGGAAGAATGCACCCATCTTTCTGTCTTGGAAAGACTGGTGGATTTGAACCACTAAACTTCCAGTTAGCAGTCTCAAAAATATGTAAGCAAACATTTTGTTGTAGTGCCTGTTCTTGAAATAAACTGCTAACTCTCTGGCATTAGGTTGGACCCAACTCCTAGCTGCCCCTCCATTGTCTTCTGAAGTTCTAAGTTGCATGTGAGAACACTGCCCGTGTTTTTTCTTTGGACTTGAGCCTCCAGAAAGGCTCGGTCTTTGGGTTAGCTGTGCAAACTCTGTGAACTACGTCTCCAAGAGAGTGGCCATCACATCAGGGCCTGCTGTTTTTGCTTCAGAATGAAGTTTGAGGTACTGGGCAGGTGACAGGTCACTGGAGGTAGAGGGTGTAACATCCCAGGCTACCACCTGAAAGGTGGGCATTTCATATCCACCAGCTACTCCACCTCAGAAAGTTGGGCAGTTTCTTCCCATAAAGATTTTCAGTCTCAGGAACCTGATGGGGGAATCACCCTAAGTTGGAATTGACCCAGTGGCCCTGGATTTGGTTTTGGTTGTAAATGGTCAGTGAGGCCATTTAAGAGAATTGGCCACCAGGGGGCGCATCATGACCTGCATCCCTGGAAGGTGCCAGGTGGGAGCTTCTCTTCTGGCTTCTCTTGGAAGGATGGATTCTGGAAGCGTGTTAGATATACTGGTTGATTCCTTCTCCCCACCACATGTGCCCCAGATCCCAACGCAGTCACGACCCTTTATTTCCATGCAGTAGCTATGGCTTCAGGACAAACACATTAAAAAAAATCCTTTCCCAGCCTTGAATGGAAAAGGAGATAATGAAAGTTGAGGCAACTGGACCAAGAATACAAAATTACAATAAGCATGCAGGACTTCCTCCTGCGTGTCAAGGAAGGCCAAAACGTGTGGAGATCTCCGAGGAACACTTGGTCCTCTGGTGCCTGGAGACCTTGGACCTTCCTCCAGACAGACAGAAAGAGAGGGCTTTCCCCAGAGCCAGCACCCTGAACCTGGACTTCCAGCCTCGTGGACTCTGGTACAGCAGCACTAGAGAACAGAGACAGTCTTTTAGTCTTTCTGCCTGTGCCATGCAGATGACTGAACATGGCCTTGAACATCCTCCTCTTCCCATGCGCTGTTTCCCCTACTAACACTTTCAATCATTGTTGAAGTCCAGTGTCCAGAGAGGCAACTGTGGGATGATATTCCCACTGACCAGGTGTCTGTGTGGCCACTGGAGGAAAAAGCATTCGGCATGTGGACATTTCAGAAATGGTCATTGGAGGGAGCTCATCCCTCACTGGCCCCTGTGCTCCCAAGCAGCCATGAGATGGTCATAAAAAAGACGACTTGTCCAGGCCAGAAGCACTAGGGGTGGGCAGCGTGGGCAGGCATTAGGCCTGGGGTCCCTCCTTCTTATGTCCCCAAGGGCTGGCTGTTCCCAGCATGCAGTGGGCTGGGCTCAGGCCTTTGGTCACTCAGTGCCCTGTGGCTGCAGTGCTGTCTCCTCTCAGCTCTGGCTTATCTAAAACCTTCGATTGGCTTGTCATGCTGCAGTGACATGCGTGCTGCTGGGATGCTAGAAGCTGTACCGTCAGTATTTCAAATCCCAGGAGAGTCGTCCATGGTGGACAGAGCAGAGCTTCAGGCTAAGACAGACTATGGAGAAAAGTCTTGCAATCAATTTCTGAAAAATAGCCAGTGAATACCCTGTGAGCCACGGAATATTGTCCCAGACTTCGCCTTGTTTCCCGTGGACGTAGACTTCCCTTGAGATTGCCGGAGGACATCACGTTTGGGAAAGCAGAATAGCGAAGGCAAGGGAGACCCTCCGTGAGATGAAATGACCCCGTGGCTGAACAAACACGTCATCGATAATGAAGAGCCGAAGTGGGCGGCAGGTTGTTCTATTGCATGTGGTGTTGACATGACAGTGTTGTCACCATAACAACCACCACCAACAATCACAATCTTGGTCTCTGAATCCTAAGTGGTAGACTTAGCTGGTCAGAGATAGGGAGGCCTGACGCCACTTTTGAGCTGTTATGGCTTCCCAGCCTCCTTTTCTTCCTCCTCCTGTGGGCCTCTGTCTCTTCCTCAAAGTGGGGTCTCAGACCAACAGCATCAGCAACAACCAGGAACTTGGCGGGCCTGCAAACTACGTCTCTCAGACACAAGCAGACACCCCAGGTGGGACCAGCGTCTAGCCCTCTCGCACTCCTCACTTACTGCCTTTTGTGTCCACAACCTGTGACGTGTGGACGGTACCACCTTGCTTATAACAAAGCCAAGAAGATTTCAAGTACTCATTGATGAAGCTCACAGATTACAGTCTTCAGTAAGGATAACATGGTAAGAGGGGGGAGAAAAATCTTTACAACTGGCCTGATAAACGACACTGTGAAATGTGGAGAAAAGATTGAAGTTGTCAAGGGTTTCGTTTCACCTGCATCCACAATCAACAGTCAAGTTCATCTGTAAACATTCACTCAAACGATAATAAAAAGTTTAAAAACTCTTGCCTGACTGCATTAGGAAATGCCAGTTCACTCTCTTCATCCCAGACGGAAGGTTCCTAAACTTGGAGTTTCACAGGTTAGAACCCACACTCACTGTGTTATTGCTGCTATTGCTGTCTGGTCAAGACTGACCAATAGCTGACCCTCCGGTGGGTTTTCAGAGGCTGCAAATCACATGGGAGGAGACTGCCCATCCTTCTCCCACAGAGCAGCTGGTGAATTTGAACTGTGTGTCCTCAGGGACACAACGGCTTACCACTAGGCCACCAGAGCTCCCTGGACTCAGTGTGGTGGTGGTGTTGTTACTCTTAGGTGCCTTCGAGTCAAGTGTGACTCATATGTAACCCTGTGAACAACAGACCTGAATCCTGTCCTCTCCTGTCCCATCCTCATCACCTCTGACACGCGTGAGCCCAGTGCTGCAGGCCCTGTGTCAGCCCATCTCATTGGAGCCTTCCTCCCTTTCGATGACCCTCCCCCTTTCCAAGCGTGATGTCTCTGTCCAAGGATAGCCTCTCCTAGCTACACACGTGCCCCAAGTCCGAGAGACGAGGCTTTGTCATCCTTGTCTCTTCAACATCCAAACCTCGCCGCTTTCCCCCATCTGTCAGAGATGACTGTCAAATCTATTTCCAGCTAAAAAACAACATAGCACATTCTTTCAAACTAATCCCAGACTATTTTCATTCTCTCAATGTTAACTTTAACCTTTCCCATCTCAGCTCTCAGCCTTTTTCCAGTCGGCTGATTGCTCCTCAAACAGCTCCAGATGTGCTTCCTTATCCAACTATGCAGGGCGAGAGGCTGCAGGCGGAGCTGTCACGGCTGACCTCCCCTCCCTGCCTCTCTACTTCTGTCCCCAAACACGTCAGACCTGCAGCCAAGAGCCCATATGCCAGGCGGTGGCTTGCAGCACTACAGTGAAGCCAAAACCACAGAAGGGTTAACAACGAAACAGACTGCTTTTTAAAAATTATTTTCCTCTTGAGGGTCCTTGATTAAAAGAATACTAATTGCACTTCTTTCTTTCCTATACCAGAGATATAAGGTCATAATTTCCCACAGTGGTGGGCTTCACGGGGTGGGTGCATCCCAGCTGTACCTGGAGTGTCTCTGAGTCCTTTCCAATCACCCAGCCTTCTGGATTCAGCGTCCCCATCCACAAGACAGGACCCCCCTGGGCAGTGCTAAAGGCCAGCACACTCAGGTTCGTATCCACCCTCAGAAGACAGGCTGAGAGGTGTGGTTCTGAAAACCCAGTGGTTGGAACTCTGGAGCCGTGCTGCTCTGACACACAGGGGTCATAGTGAGCTGAAAGTGACTCGATGACAGCCGTCTTTTCTTTTCTCCCTCCCCCCCCCGCCCCTACAAATAGAGAGTGAAGGGTCTCTGGATGATGCAAATGCTTTAATCAATCAACTACTTAGCTGAGAGGGTTTGGACCTGCCCAGAGGTGCCTCAGAAGAGGGGTCTGCCAATCTGCTTCCTAAAGACCAGCCTTGAAAGCCGGGAGAGCAAATCCACTCTGCCTGCGTGGAGTCCCCGTGCCTCAGAACTGACTGGATAACAGCTGCCAACAACCACAGAAAAAGAGAGTGAGCAGCCAGTGGGTTTGAGCCACCAACCTTTTGGTGAGCAGCTGACTGCTTTAGCTGCTTTGCCCTCAGGTTGTTTAAGATGATCCAGCTCCCTGATTTAAGCGCCTCTCCTCTTGGGTCATTTTTCTGGCATAAAAAAATAACCACATGCACTCACAGCATGGCTTATTGTGCTATTTCACAGCTCGGTCATCTTTGCCTAAATCAATTCTGAGACTCTCCCGGATTGGACCAATGCAGGGGTGATCTGTGATGCTGGGTCGGGACTTGCGGACTCCCGGCCCTTCCATCTGGCAGCTTCGGGCTGGAAAGGCTAGAATCCTGCAGTTCCTTGGGACACAGATTGAATGCACTGCACTGAAGTTCTTCCCAACATGGTACCTTCCTTCTGATCAGCTCCTCAAAGCAATGACCAAACAGGACAGTCACAAGAATTTTTACTCTTAAAACTCTCTGCACCTCTTTTATCTCAGGCAGCCCTGAGTGGAAGTCATTACTACACCAGCTTTCTTCTGGCAACGTTTAAATCGCTTTGCCCCCACATCTTTTGAGGGAGAGAAGGTCAGAGCTAAGATCTGAAAGTAGTAATCCCTGTGTCAGGCTCCAACATGGGACTCGGTGGATGCTCGTCCTAACGGTGAGAGCTCCGTTCATGTGGATTTTCTTTGATTTGCCATCTTTTGAGGTTGTTTCATCTCATCTGTCCACAGAACTGGGTTTCTGGAGCCCGTGGCTGTGGATGGTGAGCCAGGCACCAGAAGTCTCACAGAACTGTATTAACTGCAGAGAGGTTGTCGGAAAGTGCGAGGCAAAGAGGAGTTAAAAAGTGTATTCTGTCCTGTGAGCCGGGGAACATTTGCAATGAGAAATTATAATAGCTCATTATTTTCCTTGTTTGTACCTTTTATCAGACAGATGGCCCAAGATGGGGAACAAGAAGTGTAGCGTTTCCATGGCAATTGCTGGGGAGCTGGGGTGCTGGGGTCTGTTGGTGATGATGCCAGAGTCGCCTCTCGGGAGAACAGAGCCGATCTGTAACACAGACCAGTTCTGAGCCAATCAAGCACTGCTTGTTGAGCTGTCACTGTCTAAAACCCACTCGTAGCATGGGTCAGAACTGTAGCGAAAGAACTTCCACGTGTTAGAAGGCAAGGACGCCACTTGGAGGACTGGGGTGCACCTGATCAAAGTCACCGTGGTTTTAATCATGCGTGTGAATGCTGGACAGTGAAGAAGGGAGACGGACGAATCGGTGCCTTTGAATCGTGGTGTTGGTGAAACGTATTGATATTGAATCTGCCAGAAGAACACACAGGCCTGTCTTGGAAGAACACACGAGCACGTTCCTTTGAGACGAATGTGCCAGACGTCGTCTTACGCACTCTGAGCATCAGGAGGGGCCAAGAACTGGAGAAGGACATCAGAGTTGGAAAAGTGCTGTTGTGTGTACCATGGAGTCCGAACCCACCCACGGCTGACCCTCCAGCAAGTTTTCAGAGGCAGTAAATCACACGGGGCAGGGGATTGTCCATCCTTCTCCCATGGAAGATTTGAACCACATAGTTTGGGGATTGCAGCACAGCTTCTTCTCAGTAGGACACCAGAGTTCCCTGTGAAAAGGGTCAGTGAGAAAGATAAACCCCTGATGAAGCAGACTGACTGGAGAACAGTAATGGCCATGAGGATGGGAGAGCACCAGGTAGGGTTTCTTCCACTGGATGCAGGGAATCTGTGAATGAGAACTGAGTAGGAGACATCTAGCATCAACAGTCACTAAGGGAAGGGAGATGTCAGACATCGAGCATGCCAGCTCCCCTTGCTGCAAGCTCATGGTATTGAGGATAATGTGTATGGATCAAAACCACAACACCATTGTGAGAAGAGAGGATTGAGTCGATCGTGGACTATCAGAAGAGTAAGCAATCTCTCTCAGGCTAAGGACAACAGAAGAATTGATGCTTTTGAGCTATGATGTTGGGGAAGAGCACTGAACATCCCTTGGATGGCTGAGAGAACAAGTATGTCTTAGAGAGGGTGCAGCCAGGGCAATCTTGGAGATGAGGATGATGAAGCTTCACCTCACATACGTTGAGCATTTTGCTGGGAGGGGATCATCCTTGAAGAGGGACATGCTGCTTGGAAACTTAGTCAGTGAAGGAGAGGAAGACCCTCAACCAGATGGATTGACCTGGTGACGGCCACGATGGGCTCTAGTGTGTCAGGAAGCTGAAGATGGACTAGGACAGGACAGGATTCAGATCTGTTGTTCATAGGGTCGCTATGGGTCATACTCAATTCCACAGTACCTAACAACAACAGCAACAACATCATCTTTGACCAAGTGTAGCCAGAATGCTCCTAAAGGCAAGGCTGGCTCGATTTCGCCTGGTATGTTTTGAGCATGTTGTCAGGAGGGACTAGTCTTTCTTTGGATGCCATTCTAGGATGTCCATGAAAAAGAGAAAGACATGTACTTGACCCCTTGACTGGAGTTGGGGTTTAAGCCCAGTGGAGCTCGGGGATGGAGGCAGTGGAGAACTGGGTGGTGTTTCCTTCTGTTGTGTGGTCACTGTGAGTCAGAGCGCCTGTGACAGGACACGACGGTAATGGCAAATGGAACCAGTGCGAGCCAGTCACATAGCATTTTCTTTAAACACACGCCATCCAATTCAGGCAAAATACAATTCTTGTAAAGTTGACTAAGTTTTTGCTTCTTTATTTGTAAATCTTTATAAAAGGCACAGTAGCCCTGTAAGTAAAAGTGTAGTTTTCGAGTCTGACTCCCTATGTTCAGATCCCAGCTCTGCTATTTACTGAGTGCACGCAAGTGTAACTTTTCAGATTCTCAATTTCCTTGTCTATAAAAGCAGGAATAACACAGCACGTGGCTCGGAGAGCTTCTAACAGCACCATCTGCTGGAACTCCTCATAAACTCACCATTGCCAGTGAGTGGAAACTGACCCAGAGTGGAACCATCAGCCGGTTTTTGGAGGTTCTCAATTCCCCCACTCCTTCTGGCAGTGTCCTCCTTAGAAAAACCTTGTTTCTTAAAATCTATTCTGATTTTTAAAATTCACGCACATACACAAAAGCCACAAGAAAGAATTGGGTTCGCCCCCCCCCGCACCCTGTTACTCAGAGTGATGGGTTTTCCTCCTAATATCTCAGCAAACTCTGTCTGAGTAGAGGTCATTTCCGGCAGCCCCCCTGGGGGGAAAAGGCTGTGCTCTAAATGGTTCATTTTAAACTGCTTGTCACTGGGGCCATGTTTTCCCATCGATAGAATGTTATAAATAGAGTTAAGTTCCCAGAGAGGACCTCAAATCCTTCCTAAGCTATTTAGGAGGAAACAGCTAAAGTGGCTGCCCTGGACTCCCACTGGTGTTGACCCCCAGGTGTGTCAGCGCAGAGCCGGGAACCACAAGGCCTTCAATGGCTTGATGTTTAAGGACACTGCCAGGCCTTTTTTTCCTGAGTCATCCTGCAGTGGATTTGAACCACTGAACTTTCAGTTTGTAGTCAAACATTCAACTCTTTGTGATATCCGTAGAGTCCTGTAGAACTTACATTGCATTTCCCCAGATATACGCTGCCGTTCTAACTCTTGAATCTATTCTGTTCACAGAAAGGATTTTCCATTTGCTGCATTAATGAAGTCATATCAGAGTAGTCATTATTCTGTTGTTAGAAGCCATTGAGTCAGTTATAACTCACATAGATCCATCCCGTAAAGAACAACTCTGAGCCCTCCTCTATCCTGCACCGTCCCCACCATGTCTGATCTACTTAAGCCCATTGTTACAGACGTTGGAACAGCCCTTACGTTGCGGGGCTTCCTCTCTTCCTCTGACCCTCCACCTCTCCCAGCGTGATGTCTTTTTTCAAGAACTGATCCCCTGACAACATGCTCAAAATATGAGAGACTAAGTTTCACCTTCCTTGTCTCTAAGGGACCCCTGGTTGTACTTCACCCAAAGACAGACTCACTCGTTCTTCTGGCAGCCCACGGGGTGTCCAGAACTCTGCACCCACACCCCGTTTCAAAGACATCGCTTCTTCCCTCCTTACTCATTGTTCAACTTTCAGATCGAGAAGAAGCAGTAGAAAATATGATGACTCGGGGCCAGTCTTTAAACTGACCTTGCACCTGATCTTGCACGAAGGCATTGAAAGCTGGCTCGTCTCTCTCCCGTGGAGATGCTGGTGAAGTTGAACCTCACACCTTTGCATTGACAACGCAATTCTTTACCACCCTGGGCAATCTCCTCCATGCGATTAACAGCCTCTGAAAACCCATGGAGGGTCAGGTATGGTTCAGTTCCAACTCAAAGGCACACAACAACAACAACAACAACAACAACAACAATAAGCTACCAGAGCTGAGACGAAGAACCAGCAGTCACTCAGTGTTTAGTGAGTGACTCTAAACCCTCTGTGGTTGCAGAGCAGTGACACCAGCCCTCACAGTGCTTCCCGGTGACCTGCATGTTGTCTCTGTCATTGCCACTTGCCATCAAGTCAGCTGTGACTCAGAGACCCTCTAAACAACAGGGACTTGTCTTACCCTACCCCATTGTCCTCGTTACCTCTGACACGCTCACGCCCACTGCTGCTCCACTGTGTCAGTCCCTCCTGCTGAGGGCCTTCCCCTTTCTATGACCACCGCCCTCCCCACCTTTCCCAGTGGTGTCTTCTCCAAGGACTGGGCCCTCCCAAAAATACACTTACAAGCTTGGGTAGGTGTAACCACGCTGCAAGAGGGATGCTGTCCTCACCCAGGAGAACCCAAGGCCAGGACCCTTGGAGACGTCCCAAGGGGACGGTCATGGACCACCTTGGCACATCACCCCTTCTTAGTTTGACTCTGCTGTATTCCTTTTTTAACTTAAGTTTCTTTTAAAAGATAACTTCATGACTGACTGACTCTCCTGTAAATGGAAAATCTGTCACTTGCCATAAATAGAAGATAACTATAAAAATGGATACCGAGCCTGCAAAACAATGCTGTTAAAGGCTGGCTGGAAAAGTCCCCAAAGGCTGAGGCTTACTGTGTGTGTCAAGAAAGAAGGAGGGGAGAGAGAAGAAGGGAGAAGAGTTAGGAGGGAGAAAGAGGGAGGGAGGGAGGAAGAAGAAAAAAGGGGAGGATAGAGGAAGGATGGGTAGGAGAAAAGAGGCTATCAAGGCACTAAAAATATTAAAAAATATTAAAACTTAGATAAAATCAACCAACAAAATGTTGTTGTTGTTCTTATGTGCCGTCAAGTCGCCGGTGACTCATAGCGACCCTATGTACAACAGCCCTAAACTCCGTTCTGTCCTGTGCCAATCGCACTGTCTCAGACACTCCCATCCCAATTATCCCAATCACTGAATCAATCCACCTCATAGAGGGCCTTCCTCTCCTGCGCTGTCCCTCCACCCTCCCAAGCATGATGTCCCTCTCCAAGGACCGGTCTCTCCTCACTTGTCCAAAGTATGTTAGACGGAGCCTCAGAATCCTTGCCTCCAAGGAGTCACCCGGTTTAACCCTTTCCAGGACAAATCTGTTTGTTTTCCTAGCAGTCCATGGTATTCTCAATACTCTTCTCCAGCACCACAGCTCAAAGGCATCAATTCTCCTTCTATCCTCCTTGGTCATTGTCCAACTCTCTGATGCATAACAAGTGATTGCGAAGACCATGGCCTGTATCAGACGCACCTTAGTCTCCAAAGAGACACCATTGCTCTTCAGCACTTTGGAGAGGTCCCTAACAGCAGACTTTCCCATTACAATGCGCCTTTTAATTTCCTGGCTGCTGGTGCCAAGACTGTTGACTACAGAGCCAAGCAAACTAAAACTGTACAATCTCAATCTCTTCACCATCCATCCTGATGCTGCCAATTGGTCCAGTGGTGAGAATCTTTGTCTTCTTGATATTGAGCCTCAATCCATATTGTAGGCTGCAGTCCTTGACACTCTGCAGCAGGCGCTTCAGGTCCTCTTCCATTTCAGCAAGCAGGGTTGTGTCATCCACAAACCGCAGGTTGTTAATAAATCGTCCACCAATCTTGACCCCACATTTCTCCTCATAGAGTCCAACCTCCCGGATAATCTGTTCTGCATATAGGTTGAAAAGGTATGGAGATAGGATGCATCCCTGGCGTACGCCCTTCCCAATTTTGAACCATGCGGTGTTCCCTTGCTCTGTTCCGACGACTGCCTCCTGGTCCAAGTATAAGTTTCGCATTAGAACGATCAAGTGTTCTGGGATTCCCATTCTTCTCAGAGTCAGCCATAGTTTGTTATGATCTACACAGTCAAATGCCTTTGCATAGTCAATGAAACACAGATAGACATTCCTCTGGTATTCCCTGCTTTCAGCCAAGATCCATCTAACATCAGCTACAATATCTCTAGTACCACGACCCCTTCTAAACCCAGCCTGGACTTCTGGTAGTTCTCTGTTGATGTGCTGTTCCAGTCGTTTTTGGATAATCTTCAGTAAAATCTTGCTTGCATGTGAAATCAATGAGATTGTTCTGTAGTTTCCACATTCTGTTGGGTCACCTTTCTTTGGGATAGGAACAAATATCGATCTCTTCCAGTCAGTTGGCCAAGTGGTAAAGAGAAAATGAAAAAGCAGATATTAATGCCCAAGTGAGGCTGTCTCCTCCACGTAGTCACAGGACTTGACAGCATTTTGGGTCTAGCATTTTATCCCCTTGCCATCTACCTTCTGTGTCTGACTGTGGCCTTTCTTGACCTTCACCCGGGATCCCCATGGACATAAAAGGTCAGTGAGTGATTGGTATCCACCAGCTGCTCCAAGGCAGAAAGGTGGGTGTCTTTCTCCCCGAAGGGAGCCTTGTAACCCCCACCGAGCTGCCAGGAGGCAGAGCCCACCCATCCCTCGGTGGTGGGTTCGGTGTTTCGGGCTGGACTCTCGTCTCCCACCTGAGCTGACTCTGGGTTTTCCCATCTTGGAAGGTGAAAGGCTTTTGGGTATTTCCATGGAACGCAGAGGTGGAGCTGCACACAGAAGGTGGTCCTCATCATCGCCAAGGTCACTCAGAAGGGCAGACAACTGGAGGGTCAGATGCCTGGCTCTGTGCTTTACCTCTGAGCTCTCACTACAGCCTTGCTTCCTTCTGGAACAAGGTCAGAGCAGGGCAGGTGAGCAGTGACGGGGTGGTGCTGTCCTTGCAAACCAAGCCCAATGCTGTGGTCTGTTGTTAGGTGCAGTTGAACATGACCCATAGTGAACCCAGGAACAACAGACCTGACCTGTCATATCCTGCACCATCCTCACACCTCCTGACGCACTAGAGCCCATTGCGGCGGTCACTGTGTCAGTCCATCTGGTTGAGGGTTTTCTTTTCCTTTGCCGACCCTCCGTCTTTCCAAGCACGATGTCTCTATCCAAGGAATAGCCCTTCCTAGCAACATGTCTGAAGTATGTGAGGTGAAACTTCAACGTCTTTGCTTCCAAGGAGCACTTTGGTAGTCCATGGGATGTTCAGTACTTTTCTCCAACACCACAGCTCAGAGGCATCAATTCTTCTCTCATCCTTATTCATTGTCTAGCTCTCAGATGCATAACAAGTGAGTGGAAAGACCATGGTCTGAATCAGACACACCTTAGTCTTCAAAATGACACCTTTGTTCCTCAACAATTTGAAGAGGTCCCTGACTACAGACATTCCCAGTCATGTGGAGTCTAGCCCCTCTCGTGACCCAGTTCCTAAGACTCTATGCCTTCACTGGAGGAGCCTGCCCATCTTGCTCCCATGGAGCGGCTGGTGGATTTGAACTGCCAACCTTTCAGTGAGCAGCTGGACACATCATCTACTATGCCATTAGGGTTCCTTACAAGGAATCAGCTAATATTCTGGGCTCCTAATAGGTTGGAGGGAGGAAGCAGAGACCTCACACGGAGTTATTTTAAAACTGTAACGGGGGGCGGTGTTATCAGGAGGGGTCAGTTCTTGGAAAAAGACATCAAGCCTGGAAAGGCCGAGGTTCAGAGGAAGAAAGAAAGACCTTCAATGAGACAGACTGACACAGTGGCTGTAACAAGGAGTGTGAGGTGGACAGACAGAGATCGTGAGGTAGCAGAGGAAGTCTTTGTGAATTGTAGTCGATTTGATGGCACATAAATAACAACAATAAGATGCTGTTTCAGCAAAGCATCCAGACTAAGACTAGGAAGAAAGGCCACCACCATCACCTGCTCCATCTTGCAGCGTCTCCCCACAGCAGCCAACACGAACAGGGGCGGAAAGCTTTTCCTGGGAAGTGACTGCAGGGCGGCCATGACAGCGGCTTCATCCTCTAAAAGGCTCTGGGCGACCAGGTCCATGAGTCTGGGCGGGTTCTGTCTGTCCATGCAGCTCTCCTGCTCTGAGGGGAAATGTGGTTAGTGGTCGGCAGCGAGAGCTACATCTCAGGCGCGCCCTACCCCAGGGTTGGGTTCCCCCCTGGCTCCTCAGAAGCCAGCCTTACCTTGGCCACTTCCCCGTGGGGACACTGTCAATCCCAAGTTCTCTGGTGGCGGCGTGTCTGGTGGCGGTCCCCCCACAACCAGCTCGGGCTCTCAGGCTACCCAGGCAGCACCACGTGTTGGGGGGGGTGTGTCCTGAAACTAAGAGCACAAGAAGCGCGAGGAGAGCCTGGCCCAGGGTCCCCAGGAAGCAAGAGCTTCGACTTTGCCAAAGCACTTGCGCCTGTCTGTGTGTGTGTATATATGGTGAGCAGACCAGAGCCCCCGAGGCCTCCCTTTAATCCAATTACCTTTAATCTGATAATCTGAGGGCAGATCTCAAGGGGTGGTGAGGGAAGCAGACTATCAAATTTAATAACAGTAGACCAAATGCTGTATCGGGGAATGAGGGAAGCTTAATACAAGCTGAAGGTCACCTTGCGGCACTGGGGCGTTCCCTAGGAGTCAACATTGTTGTTGTTGTTGTTGTTATGTTCCATCGAGTCGCTTGCGACTCATAGCGACCCTATGTACAAGAGCTCTAAATGCTGTTCTATCCTGTGCCAACCTAACCATCTCAAACGCACTTAT
>NW_006400151.1:1239506-1240586 GCF_000299155.1 Elephantulus edwardii
TTGCTTGCATGTGATATCAATGATATTATTCGATAATTTCCACACTCTGTTGGGTCACCTTTCTTTGGAATGGGAACAAATATCGATCTTTTCCAGTCAATGGGCCAGCTGGCTGTTCTCCAAATTTCTTGGCACAACTTAGTGAGCACATCCAGGCTAGCGTCTGTTTGTTGAAATATGTCAATTGGTATGCTGTCAACTCCTGGAGCCTTGTTTCTTGCCAATTCCTTCAGAACAATTTGAACTTCCTCTTTCATCACCATAGGCTCTTGCTCCTATGTCATTTCATGAAATTCTTCTGTGTCAGCCAATTCCTTCTGATACAGTGACTCTGAGTATTCCTTCCATCTGCTTTTGATACTTTCTGGATCATTTAATGTACTGTCCAAAGTATCCTTAAGTATTGCCACCCGTGGTTTGAATTTGTTTTTCAGCTCCTTCAGCTTAAGAAACGCTGAGTGAGTTCGTCCCTTTTGATTTTCTGACTCCAGCTCTCTGCACTTTTCATTATAGTATCTTGTTCTTACTTTGTGTCAAATGAATCCCTCCCTCTTGAGATTAGCATAAAGAGGAACTTGGCCTTATATGTAAAAGACTTCACCATTATCCTTTGTTTTTGTTTTGTATTTCCTTGTGATTTTACTTTGTTTACCTTCCTTATGATTCTAAATAAATACTCAGAGAAGCATGGCTTGGGGCCTTCAGTCATGGGAACTGTTGGCCCCCTGATTTTCACACTCTCTGTTCTATATCATTCCTGGTAGTCTGTCTCATTATTAATAATTACACAATTATTTCATTCTTTGGGACCCTTGGTCTGCAACATTCTGGCACCCGAACAGGGACAAGGTGGTGGTTTTTCTTTGGATAAGGTGGTGATTTCTCTTTTTTTCCTCCTTTTTGAGCAGACACCAGGAACCGAAAGGGAATTCACTCAGGGTAAGTGAAACTTTCGGGAAAATTAAAAACAGGGTCATGAGAGAATCTTCACTCCTTGGAAGTTAAGGATGTTGTTGTTGTTATGTGCCGTCGAGTCGTTTGCGACTCATAGCGACCCTATGCACAACAGCCCTAAACCCT
>NW_006400151.1:1240976-1242747 GCF_000299155.1 Elephantulus edwardii
ACTTTAGAGAGGTCCCTAACAGCAGACTTTCCCATCGCGATATGCTTTTTGATTTCCTGACTGCTGGTGCCAAGAGTGTTGACTGTGGAGCCGAGCAAACTGAAGCTGTGGAAGTTAAGGATAGAATAAAAAAAAATTTCATGAGGATTCTCTCACCCCTCGAAGGACAAATTCGAGGGAAGAATTAGAAAATATTTCATGGGGACCATACCCCACCCTCTGAAAACATATTAAAAATTCAGAGGTAGATTTGGGGAAAAAAAAGTCATGAGGGACGCCCCATCCTCTGAAGCTCAATATATTTCTCTCGTAAAGAATTACTTAAGAGATCAGGGGTAAAAGTAAGAGAAAACTCATTTTTGCAGTTGTTTCAGTGTGTATAGTGACATTACGGGTTAAAGCCAGTAGGTAGAGCCCAGTCAAATTTTAAAACTTGATGTAATGTTACAAGAGATTTACGAATAGCATATAAAGAACAAATTCCTATTGAATTTTAGCCAGTACGGCCGTTAATAAGAATAGTAACTGTTTGTGTTGATTGTTTTAAGTTTGTTATTGTTGTTTGTTGTCTTATTAGGTTTAATATAATAATAGTACTTTGAGCTCATACAATTTGATAATTTCAGTGAAATATGAAAAGTAAGAGAATGAAGCTAATTTAAGAGAAAAATCTAGATTTGGAAGATGAAGTAAGCAAAGAATAAGTTCTCAAAATTGATAAATAAATTTAAAAGCTGCAGCTGAAAAAATTTTTAACATGGATAAAAATCTCTGAATTAGTAAAAACTTTTAAAAAATAGACTGCATTTGAAAGATGGCTAGTTTTTCTTTATTTTTGGTAATCCAGAATGCCAACAATAAAGAGACAACCAGTCTTTCACAGCTGCATAGATAGATGAACTAGAAGTTTAGAAGCAGATAAAAGAGAAAATGAAACTTATTTCTCAGAGTAGATATAAAAAGTTATACCCTCTATTGACTACCTGTAAAATCCAAAAGGTTAGACTTTTTTAAATGCTAAGAAACAAAGCTGTTTTTTTTTTAAAAAAAACTTTAAATTTGTCCCAAACTTAATGTTACAATTGTGGAAATTAGAACTTTTGAAAAGAGACTGTCAGAAAGAAAGAAGGAAGGGTAAAAAAATCCAGGCTTTCAGGGCTTTGTAGAAAATGTGGAAAAGGATATCATTGGACAACGAATGTAGATCTTTATTCAATAAACAAGGTGTTAATACTGGGTTGGGAAACTTCCGAGGGGGCCTGTCACCTCGGGCCCCACAACAAACAATGGGAGCTGCCAGCAGTATCTCACTGTGTGCGAAGACAGTATGTCTCAGACTTGTTTCATGCCACCTTGGGAAGCGCAGCATTAGATATAGCTGTTAAGATAAGATTACTCTTGTGCCAGAATTGGAAGTGGATAAGATACCTACTATTTTTTTTTTTTTGTTACCTACTATTTTTGAACCGATTCCAGAAAATTGTGTTGGATAAATTATTGGAAGAAGTAGTTTAACTAGCAAGGGTATCCTTGTTCATCTGGGGATTATTTGATTCTGATTGTGAAGGAGAAATAAGTATAATAGTATCTACTAGACTGCCTCAGAATCTACAAAAAGGTCAAAGAATCACTCAGTTGTTGTTGCTACCATATATTAAGCAAAAGGCCCGCCGCCAGACCGGGGGAACGCCGCCGCCAGACCGGGGAACGCCGCTAGAGGGACCCGGAAGAGACCCGGGAAGAGCAGCCGGGGGAACGCACGCTGCCGCCC
>NW_006400151.1:1259453-1264585 GCF_000299155.1 Elephantulus edwardii
GTTTATGCAGCAGCACCCTGTGTGTTAAGGGTCACACAGGTGTGGGTTGCAGGGGGGTCCCACAGTGTCCGGTAGTCTTCGTTCCTCTGGGGTCTCACAGTCTTCGCTCCTCTGGAGTTCCGCGGTAGGTGGCTGGCTGTTGTTCTTCCCGGGTTTCTTCCGGGTCCCTCTCGCGGCGTTCCCTCATCTGGCGGCGGCGTTCTCCCGGTCTGGCGGGCAGCGGCGTGCGTTCCCCCCGGCTGGCGTTGGCATGCGTTCCCCCCAGCTGGCGGCGGCATTCCCCTGGCTGGCGGCCTCGCCCTCGCGCTGCATCGCCCTCGCGCTCTAGTATCACAATTAAATGATAAAATAGATCAATTATTGGTAGGAAATGTTAAAGTTAGTAAAGATTTTCATCACTATACACATTTGAATGTTAATGGAATGAAGAAAAAATTTGGAATTACACGGTAACAAGCTCGAGAAATTATACGTAGATGTCCTCAATGTGGTCCCATTAATTTACCACCCTATGAAAAAGGAGTTAATCCTAGAGGTGATAGACAAAATATATTATGGCAAATGGATGTTTCTCATATTCCATCATTTGGGAAGTTACAATATGTTCATCATACTATTGATACTTTTTCAGGTTTTCAATGGGCCACTGCTTTACCAGGAGAAAAATCAGAGTATGTAATCCAACATTTAATTGAAACTTTTAATGTGATGGGTCTTCCATCAAGTATTAAAACTGATAATGCTTCTGCTTATAATTCTAAGAAATCACATGGCTGACAGACCTCAGCTCTCAGCTGGAAACAAAGGAGGAAACTTCAACAATTCAAATCCTCCCAGAAGAGCCATGGGTGAGCATTAACTTTGCTGGTAAGTATATCAGTTTTCTTCTGGACACAAGAGCCTAATTATTCGGTCTTAAAGCCTTCTCAGATCCATCTCTTCTCGCTATTCCTTAGTTGGTGGAATTGACGGAAAACCTCATAAGCAGTTCCTTACTTCACCTCTGCCTTACATGTGGCCTTCCTAGTTGTAAAATAATTCAATAGTAAATGGAATTTGGTCCAGGACTTAAGAACAATAAATTACATAGTTGTGCCTCTACATCATGTGGTTCCTAGCCCTTTCACTATAATAGACAAAGTGCCAGCCAATAAGACTTTTATTTTAAGGATTATCTTCCCTCTGTAACTTGATATGTGTCATTGTTAGAATCTCTAATTGGAATAGTATTGCTTTTCACTGTTGACTCACGTACTTTTTAAGCTAAATTTGTGTCTTCTCGACTGCAGCAGTTCCATGATGGATCTTCATGGATCTTCAAGGATATGAACGTGTATCCCTAAGCACAATTGATAACAGTGCATCTAAATTCCAAAATCAATCTCCTCAAAAGTATACGTGTTTCCTATCGCCAAAGGGCCCTTCAGAGTAGTGAGAGAAGATCTTCACCCTAAAACCTACAGCGTCCCTTTTCAGCAGGAAGTAGCTAAGAGAGTCTGTTGCCCCATTTTCCTTATGAATCAGGGTGAAATCTCTCTCAGAGAGGAGTGACAGGGAATGGCAAAGGATGCATGGACAAAGGAGATTAATCAGAACTGGTTTTGATGGGGACTATGGCAACTTGACAATGGAAGCTGATCCTCAGGGAATGCTGCTTTTTTGGAAGTATTTTTGTGAACTTATTTTGCTTTCTCATATTTGCTTTCTTATATTTGTTTGATTATATATAAAGGATTAAGAGATAAGGAAGAATGAGTCCTGAAGAAGAGAAATTATGCTCATCTTGATGATTTAAAAATTATGATTTAAACAAAAGAGGGGGAAATAGGGAAGCCGACTATAAAATTTAATAATAGTAGACCAACTGCTGTATCGGGAAATGAGGGAAGCTTAATACAAGCTGAAGGTCACCTTGTGGCACTGGGGCATTCCCTAGGAGTCAACATTATTCTTAGTTTGTGTCAAATGAATCCCTCCCTCTTGAGATTAGCATAAAGAGGAACTTGGCCTTATATGTAAAAGACTTCACAATTATCCTTTGTTTTTGTTTTGTATTTCCTTGTGATTTTACTTTGTTTACCTTCCTTATGATTCTAAGTAAATACTCAGAGAAGCATGGCTTAAGGCCTTCAGTCATGGGAACTTTTGGCCCCCTGTTTTTCACATTCTCTGTTCTATATCATTCCTGGTAGTCTGTCTCATTATTAATAATTATACAATTATTTCATTCTTTGGGACCCTCGGTCTGCAACAGGTTGGGGCGGGGGCATGCATCCTAGCATGCTTTCCAATAGAGGTGAGGAAATCCTATCACCAAAGGTTCTTCTGTTCACTATTAACCTGTCACTTGCTACCCTTGCACCTTCTAGAGCTGATTGCATTCTGACTCCCCCGACTCAGCACTAACTCATCGTTTCAAAGCTGGGGGCTCCCAGCAGCCACACAGACACCTGCCAGAGCAGCCCACCTCACCCCAACACCACCCCCATTCACCTGACCATAGGTGAGGCTTCCACAGGGGAATGGGCGAAGCGGCAGGAAGCGTGGCCACTTAGGAAGTGCTGGGCGTTTTGAAGCCCTGTGGACACAGTGGGAGCGTTACCTAGAGGGCGCTGGGAGTGGGGACCCGCGGGTCAGAGAAAGAAGGGGACTCCGAACTCGCTGCACTGAGGCCGACTGACAGGGCCACTCTAACTGTGGGCACATCAGACACCTCGAACCATCTCACGGTCGGCACGCTTCCACTGAAGTGCCGACAGCGTGTCCACGGAGCTCAGGGGACTGGGCTTGCCTGGACAGCCCCCGGCCACAGCCACGTCAGAGCTCGTCTTCTGCCCACGGATCCACGCTTGAGTGCTGGCCCTAGAGGCCACAGCTTTGAGAGCTGGAAGGTTCTGCCCTTCTGGGATCTGTCTGTCCTGTCTCTCTGCACGGGGGAGCCCTGCGGCCTTGTGCGGGCAGTTGGCCTGCGAGCCCAGAGTGGACTTTGCGTCCCTGGGCATTCAGATGTGCCAGTGGCTGGAAGGGAGGGAGGTGCATCCTCTCCCTGGGCTCCACGTACAGCCTCACAGCCACGGAAGGGCCAGCTATCCACAGCTCCCAACTCGGCGGCCCTCAGAGCCTTTGCGCATTCCAGGACACGCCTTTGTCATTTCAGGCGGCTCTTTCACGTCCTCTGCCCAGAGATGCCATCTCTTCTCCCATCAGGGCAGCTGCTCTCCCCTCCACAGCAAGTTTGAAATGGTTCTCACGGCCATCATTGACTTTGCGTCTGGTTGGCCGGGTGCATTTTCAAGTTCTGATCCTTCACAGCGTTCTCATTGTCCCAATGCCACGGCCTCTCACAGCTGGTCGGAACCGCGGGCATCAGGGCCGGATGCGCCATCACACCCCTCCTTGCGGTGGACTCTCTATCCAGACAGATGAGAAACCCAAGGTCAATGTGGGCTTCCCACAGATTTGAGTTTTTTTTTCTTTAGCTGGGCTTGAAAGGGGCAGCTGACCCACTGGTGGCGCGTTCCACGTGGGCCCCCTCTTCTTGTCTAGACCGATGAAATGAGCCCTTCCGGTCCCAGGTCGGTCCCACCGCCACACCCCCGCGTAGGCCCGGTTCTTGGGCAGAGTTACCATCCAGTTCTCACCTCAGCACCTTTTTCCTACCTCTGACTCCATCGTGCTTCAGGATGCATCCGGAAATGTTCTTTTCATCAACGAATAATATCCACTTCTCGCTCTGCTCGACCATACATGGTGCACACTGGTTGCTACAGACCCAGTCGTTCGTCGTTCTTAATTCTGGCTTTTCGGTGTCTCAGGATGTTTTCTTGGCATGAACCTGAGTTTCTACTGGAGGGGATAAGGTCTTGATTGGACTCACTGCTGGCATCCTCTGTAAGTGCCTGGACTGTGCTATGGTTCGCGCGGACCCAGTGAACACCAGTTCTGAGCTCGCCCGCTCCTCTGCCGTCGTCACGGCCTCGGACACGACCCTGCCTCTTAGCTCAGCCAGTGTGCCAATGCATGGGGTGGGGGGTGTCTACCCTGCACTCTCCTTCTGAACCTCCACCTTACTAAGTAGGATGTCCCTTTTCCGCGAAACGGCCCACTCCGGACAAAGCGTCCTAAGTGTGATCCCACTCTCGCCCCCTTGGCCTCAACAGAGCACCTGTATGTGCGTCCTAAAGACAGGCCCTGTGCTTTGGGCACTTGGATGGGGAGGAGCCCTTTGAGACCTCATCACCAGCGCCACGATGGAAGGCAACGCATCAGTTCTCCTTCTGTCAGCTTTATTAATCATCCCACCCTGAGATGCATACAGAGAAACTGAGAAACACAAGGGCTTGGGTCTGATTCAGCGTGGTCTGGAAAGTGACAGCTTTGCTCTTGGGGACGCACAGAGGCACTCAAGCCATGGGGCTCACCCAGTGCAGGGAAACTTTGATTACCTGAGCCATGTGAGACCACGGGTGTGGGGGAGATGAATCCCAGTCAAAGGAAATCCTGGACAAAGTCAATCCTGCCGATCCTTGCTCCGTCCCTCGTACTGTTCCCTCGGACTTCAGAAAGGAGACTGAGAGTGTCGGCTTGAGGTGTAGATGAGTCCACACGGAAGACTGGAGCGGTTCCTCTGCAGGAAGGGATTCCAGGCTCCTTCACGTCCCCCAATCCCTCTGCTCGACACGGGTCACTGAGGGGTCTTCCTCACACACCGAGGACACCTGCTTCCTTGGACACTGCCGTTTCCCGAGTCATTGATTCAGCGTAGAAGAGGAATCATCAAACATGACGCGTTTCTTATTTTACTTTTTGGGCTGCCCTTAGAAATTTTGGGTTTAGCTCTCACGGGACCTGTATTTATTCGTGCTCATGGGGTCAAGTCTCTCCCTTAGTAGGCCCTAGATTCACAGAGACCGTATTTTTGTTTCCTGTAATACAGATAATTTATTACAATATAGAGAATCCATACACCTTTTTGAAAGGATATATCCTGATACAAAAATAGTAACAAAGTTACAAATTATAATGATTTGATGAAACCATGTGGATAAAGCATGGTCTCCCTGGAGAAATGAGGACTGAGGCAAGCGGCAGAAGAGAAGCACAAAGTGCTTTCAACTGTATAAAAACAGTTC
>NW_006400151.1:1266625-1274203 GCF_000299155.1 Elephantulus edwardii
TCACTTTAGGTTTTTTTTCTTTAATCTCTCCATTCATTTCCTTTTCTTTCTTTATTTTCTTAGGTTTAGGAGCATCCATTTCTTCTTCTGAAGGTTCTTCATTTTTTTACTGCTTTTTTTATTTTAGGAGAAGCAACTTGATCTTCAGCAGGTTCCTTTTTCTTTTTCACACTTTTGGTTTTGGGTGAAATCATGCCATCTTGAGACTGCTCTTCTTTCTTTTTCACCTTTTTAGATTTAGGGGAAATAATTTCCACTTCAGAAGGCTCGGCTTTCTTTTTCATCTTTTTAGCTTTGGGGGAAACAGTGTCTTCTTTTTCTTCTACTGATTCTTCTGTCTTGGTAGATTCTGGCTTCTCTTTTTTAGCTTTCTTCTCATTAGCTTTTCGCGATGTCTCCGATCTTCCCATGGTCGCGTCAGCGCACAGAGACCGTATTAAAGCTCCTACTCCGAGAGTCACGGGGACGTGGCCGTTCCATTCGGGGGAGTCCATTTCAGCCCCATGCGACTTAGCCAACGGACCACCTGGATCGGACTTGAGATGCTGCCAGAGTGAGCATGAGCTTCTCTCGGAAATGGGCTGTGTCGCAACCCAAACCATGAGGAGAGAGAAAAGCGGTGGTGGCCGACTCGGAGCCTATTGCCGTGACCCTATGACAGTGGGATTCTGAGATACCATCCCTTACACACAAGCGTGTAGGATAAGGTGTGCACGCCGAAAACAGCTACGAGATACCATGTCAGCCCAGGAAGAACAGCAAACTTCAAAGAGCAGCAAACAGCACATGCTGGTGAGGCTATGGAGAAACTGGAACCCTTGGTCCCTGTTGGTAGGAGTGTGAAACGGTGCAACCACTCTGGGACGCAGGATGGCGCTTTCTCAAAATGTTAGAAATACCACTTGACCCAGCAATTCCTCTGCTGGAATCACACCCTAAAGAAAACCTAAGTGCCACCCAAGCAGATCTGTGCACACCCCTGTGTGCTGCTAGTTTGGTCACAATAGCAAAGAGTTGGAAACAACTGAAGTGCCCATCAACAAACGGATGGATAGAGAAGCTGTCGTATATTCACACTATGAAATACTACGCTGCATTGAAAAACAAGGAACTTTTTGGCGGGGCGGGGCTGGAAGAGGGGCAGTGAGAAAAGTAAAACGATGAGTGACTGGAAACCCTACGTCTCTGTAAACTTTCTTTAAAAGCATTTTTTATAAAGTAAAAAAAAAAAACACCCAAAGAACTCATGAAATAACATACAAAATGGGTGACTCTGGAGCACATGCTCAGTGAAATATCTTACTCACAAAAGGAGAAATGTTACATAATGCCACTGATGTATAACGGGGCTGACACCAGGGTTGAGTGAACCTAAGAGAAGGGATGAATGACGTACAATGCATTGAAGCAGATGAGGGAGAGAACTGTTTAAAAGGAATATAGGAGTAGGTATTCTTTTCATGTTGGAAGGACGAGTGGCATCCACTTCCACAATAGCTTGCCTCCGGAAACCCTATGAACCTGCAGAGAGGACCAGAGACACCCAGCGTTGAGTACTCTCCTTCTTGGGGTCGCTATGAGTCGTCTGAGACTCGACGGCACTTAACCACTACAAGAACAATTCTTTTCATGACAAGATTACAGAAAAAAAATTGCATAATAAAGTGGACTCTGGACTTTGGGGGATATTGTTATAACAATGGAAGGATTTGTCTTTTCAAAGAGAAAAACTAACTTAGGAAGAGGGATAGACAGGGGAGGAACATGTACAATATGAATGAATAAATGAATGGGGAAGAAATTAAATGGAAAGAATATGCCGTAAAAAAGTTATACAGGTTAAATTTTAATAAAAAAATTTAATAAACATGAAACCACACTGATGCCATCGTGTTGAAAGGCACCTCACAAATGTCTCCTGCAGGGCTGGCGGTCACCCTGTTGACGGCTTCCCCAAAGCCCTGCTCCAGAAGGACGTGGCCCAGTGGGGCTGCCAGCCCAGGGAAAGTCTCCCAGTGTCGATTTCCTGGATTTCCTTGGTGGCCATGCAGCAATCAGGCGGGTCGGGGACAACCTGGAGTTTCAGCACCGAGGGAACCTGCACCCCTACAGGCCCGGCAGGACGACCATGGAATCCCAGAGCTGCGTGGAAGCAGCAGCTCAGGGCAGAAGGCGGACAGGGAGCTGGGAGGAGCCTGTGACCCGCACCCACCCAGGGCAGCTGGTCAGGGTGGCTGAAGCGCTGCTGACTGGGAGGATGAGCTGGAAGTAAGCAGCAAAATTCGAGGGTTTGACGGCCCTCAGGACAAGCCAGCGCCTAAGGAAGGCGGCCTGGGCTGGGCTGCAGGAAGAGGCTAGAGGGCGTCGCCCGGACCCTCCTCACTGTAGGAAGACAGGTGGACCCCAGCTCCCCAGCACGTCCGCTTCCGGTGCACCTGGCACACAGCAGCTCCACACAGGCCTCTCCGGAGATGCTTGCCCTCGGGCAAACAGACCGGATCCCGTGCCCGCCCCCATCCTTAAGGAGTCTGGAAATGCCTTACCTAGGGACCCTCTCCAACGCGTAATTGGCTGTTGCTGTAAAAGAAACACAAGGGGGTGGCTTGGACAAACACGTTTATTTCCTTTCCCGTTCCAACAGGACAGAAATTCAGGAAATGGAAGACAACTACAGTGTAAAGTCGAAGGTTACTGAAATACAGTTTTTCTCTGGGTAAAGGTTCTGCTCTAACCATTCCAACCCCAGTCCCAGGTCCTCCAGGATCTGATTCAGCTGGTCCAGCCAATTCCGCACAGTCGTCATGTCTACGGTTCTCGTTCCTCCGCAGCTCACATAGCACTCCCGAGGGAGCGGCGTCTCCAGCACCCTGATCATGTTCTGAGGGAGGGTGCGCAGCAGCAGGCTCTGCAGGACGTCCATGGAGACCGAGTTTCCACAGAACCTGAGGAAATCGAGCTGGGAGCAGCGGCCCAGGGCAGGGAGGATGGCTGTGAACTCGGTGTCAGTCATGCCACAGCCACTCAAGTCCAGTTCTTTCAGGGTGCCTGAGATTCTCTCCAGCAGAATGTTGAGGAACCCAGCATCTACGCCTACCATCTGCACATTTCTGAGATGCAGAATACTCAGGCGGCAGATGCTCGAACACCTGGACAAGTATTCCAAGTCAGATCCTGTTATACAAGAATCAGTAAGGCCGAGGCTCTCTAGTGGGGCCTCCAGGTGCCTGAAGACCTGATGAAATTGGCCAAGAAGAGAGCTGGTTCCGCATATGTGGAGGTGGCGGAGATGCTGCAGGTGTACTACCGCGCTGGAGAAATGAGCACACAGCCACGTTACCGCTGTTGCCTCCCAGTGGGTCCAGTGGTCAAGAAAAGCTTGACCAAAGTATAAGCTCTTGAGATGAACCATCTTCCGCAGGTATTGAGTAAATTTAACGATGTATTTCATTTCCCAGTGGCAGCGGACTTCTACCTCCTCCACACAGTCCAGGTGTACCTTATCAAAGATCTTTGTGATAATGTGTAATGTCAATGGCTCAAAAATAAACTGTAGCCTCCTACAGCACAGTTGGGGTAGTAGTTTGTTCTCTTTGACCCTCTTCGCAAGGAAAGTGAGCAATTCATCTGGAGAGGGCTCCGTGAAGCACAGGTCCGACAGCAGCACCAGCACTCCCGCTTCGGCCGAGTGCTGCTCCTTCTCTCTTGTGCAGGCGTGCCCCACTCCGCGCCTCTCTGGGCTGGCCTGCGCAGCCACACTCTCGCATGAGAGGCTCGCTGAGACCCCATCTCCAAGCCCAGCCCACACATGCCAGAAGTTGGTCTCAGCGTCACTTCTGAGATCCAGCACTTGGAGTTTCCAATGTGTAGGTCGAAAGTCACAGGTAAGCAGCACATCGATGCCCTTGAGGGCTGCTTTCAAGATGTCCTGATCACACTGCAGAGTTTTCAGCAGAGCCCCCAGGGGGAGGTAGGGGAACGGCCAGGCCTCTACCATCGCCTGGACCGTTCTGCAGCGTCTGCCTGCAACAGCCAACACGAACAGGGGCGGAAAGCATTCCCTCTGAAGTGACTGCAGGGTGGCTATGGCAGCGGCTTCATCCTCTAAAAGGCTCTGGGCGGCCAGGTCCACGAGTCTGAGCGGCTTCTGTCTGTCCATGCCGCTCTCCTGCTCCAAGGGGAAATATGGTTAGTGGTCGGCAGCGAGAGCTAAGGCCCCCCAAACCCATCCCCCAGACTCTCTGAAGCCTTGCTAGTTGGTTCAAGCCACAACACTCATCTTTTCCATTTTCCAGTGGTGTAGAGAGTCCAAGTCCCAGATTCTGGGATCTCGTGTAAGCTCATAGTCTTGTCAGCATCAGCCTGGTCAGAAGGCTGAGTGCAAGTTCTCAAGCTCCAGAGGGAGAGGAATGTCAGGACCAGCAGTGCAACCAACAGAGCACCTACAAACAGGCGTGGAGGACAAGTAGGCTTGGGATCTGTAGGGAGTAAAGCTAGCACACTGTGCTCAGAGATGCTCACGAGTGTTGGGAGCGGGGTGCCAGCCTGAAGACCTCCCTCTCACCTCAGTTATGATGATCACCTGATCACTATTAACCACTACTATCCCTGTTTATTAGTAAGCAGACATTATCAGAGAGGGGAGTGTTCCTAGAACGTCTTCACCCAGAGAGGATTATACTCCTTGGCATTGGATGAAGACACCGTCAAAGGTCCCACAGGGTTGACACCTTAATCCACTGTGTCTCTAGTCCTGGGTGGGGCTCTGGAGGATAGTGGGAAGGATCAATGCAGCCGAGCCCCTTCCTTATCCAGCAGCCACTCTGAGGGAACCATGGGCAACCCCTCCGGTGCTATTTCCTCCCCATGGACACGTGCAGAGGGTCAGCTATGAGTCAGTCCCAACCCAAGGGGGTACATTACAACAACAGCATGGTGGGGCTCCCACACTGAAATGGATGAGGACACACATGGGCCACCTGCTTACGAAACAATGGCCTCACAATGTCCTATGAGCACTTCCTCCCGACGGAAGCCAGAGAGACGCTCACTGCATCCCGTTTCTCTAGAAAGCTACTAAAGTTCCTGTGGAAACAAAGTAGAATTTCGAAGAGCATACTGGATGGAGAGGAGAAAACTTACGGTGGCTGTGAAGGCCCAGATGCCATGTATGTCAAATTGATATCTTCTGATGCTCATGAATTTATTATAAAAAGAGAACATGCACTAACATCAGGAACAATAAAAGCCATGTTGAGTGGCCCAGGTCAGTTTGCTGAAAATGAAACCAATGAGGTCAATTTTAGAGAGATCCCTTCACACGTGCTATCAAAAGTTTGCATGTATTTTACCTACAAGGTTCGCTACACTAACAGCTCCACTGAGATTCCCGAATTCCCAATTGCACCTGAAATTGCACTGGAACTGCTGATGGCTGCGAACTTCTTAGATTGTTAAATAAAATAAATTATAATAATAAAAAAAACAATGTCTTATGAGCGAATGTGGAACATTATTCAGCGAGGGGCTGGGGTTGAGCCCCTCAGGTAGAACTAGGGAACAGCTACTTCCTCCAAGTAAGGAAAAGGACCTACTGCCACCAAGTCCAAGCAGCCCAGAGTGGAGCCCCCAGGGACTTTTCAGCACAGGTAAATTGCATGCAAAGGGATTGTCATCCTTCTCCCTCGGAGCAGAGGCTAGATTGAAACCTGCTGCCTTTGGGTTGGCAGTACAACTCCCTACTGACTAGCCCCCGGGGCTCCTCAAAGCAGAATGTACAGCAATCACGCTCATGAATGAAAACAGATTTGTGGTTGGTAGCGAGATCTGAAGGGGAGTTCTGATGTCTTAGTGGTTAGACGCTATGCTACAACCGCAAAGTCCCGAGGTTCGAATCCATGGAATCGTCCATATTCTTCCCCCACATCACAGCCCAAGAGTCTTTGCTTTCACTGTTATGATTTAGTCATGTCCTTGATGAGCTGGGACCTGGTGTAACCCTCTCCCTGCGGGATGTCCCACAGAGCCTCAGCTCCATGAGGAAGTGTGCAACAAAAGAGGGACCGTTTACCGCCTCTGAAAACCACTAGAGGGTGAGCTATGGGTCAGTTCCAATTTGACAGCCAACAAGAAGAGTAACTGGGAGATCTCAGGTCATCACTGCGCCCTCCAGGGGCTGCGGCCCTCCTTACCCTTCAGCACCCCACACATAAGGCTCAAGGCCTGCTCATAACCCTTCCCAACTTACTTTGGAGAAGTCTAACAGGTTCCAAACCTTTCAATATGGCGGCAGTTGGAGGCTTCTCTAAATCCCCACGTCAGAAGGAGAGAGTAGGCTGGAAGGCTGATGCTTCAGAGGACGGTGAAGACCAGCGGCCAAAGAGCGGTAGACAGCGGACAACCAGAAGCTGGCTCTGATTCTCAGAGGAGCTGAACGTCAGAGGAGACCCACACAGATAAAATGCTGTCGAAATGTTGGTACTTATTTGGAACAGGCCACACCTCTGCGGCCCCTCCTCTCATCTCATTGGCTTTTCTTACAGATCACATCCTGGCGTGTGAATTCCCTCTCTGATATCTCCCCAGGGAAAGGATTACACTGGATCTCAGCTAATGAAAGACTGACTAATCCATAACGGACAAAACAGAGCTATCTTGGAGCTGTGGTGCTGCAGAAGAGTGCTGAACATTCCATGGACCGCCAAAAGAACAGATATGTCTTGGAGAAGGTGTAGCCAGAGGGCTCCCTGGAGGCAAAGATGATAAAACTTCGCCTCACATACATGGGCTTTTCCCTGTTGTTACCAACGCATAGCTGACCCTCCAGCAGGTTTTCAGAGACAGTTAATTCCATGAGAGTAGATTACCCATTCTTCGCAAAGAAGAAGGATTAGAGAAAAAGCTTTGAAAACTTCCAATTGTGGTACTGGAGAAGAGGACAGCAGAGAAAATGAGATTCTCCAGATAAGGCAGGTGAAGGGACAGGCAATGCCCACCAGTGGATTAATTGAACATTATAAAAATTGTAAAACATCCATCAATGAGAGATAATGGCATAAAACAAAATATCCAAGGAGGAGTGAACAACAAAAAAATCAATGTGCTTTGTCAACTTTCAGTTACATTAGAGAAGTACATAGATTAATTCTAGTCTATAATTAAAATAAATGTGAAGAAGCAAAAAAGGAATTACGTCTCCCAGCACTAGTACCCTGAGATGCAGTCAGCAGGCAGAGAGGCCAGACAACATCCCAGGGACTCTTCTCATTGTAGAAAGACAGAGACAGACCACCCTGGCCAGGCTCATCCAGGGCCCCATATCAGTGCAAACAGGCTGGAGTTTAGTGAGTTTGACCTTGGCAAAAAGAACCTATTCCTTCCTCACTTTTATACTGAGAAAAATTGTTGATTCCAAATAATCCCTCTCAGCTTAATTTTTTAAAATTATTATTAAAGTTTATTAGTTTTAATGAACATTTACAGAGATTTTGGGTTCTCATTCATTCATTGTTGCACTGTTTTCTCTACCCTCCTCCCCAGTTCGTTCGTCTTCCCCCACCCCCGCCAATGTCTGTTTTAATT
>NW_006400151.1:1276048-1283908 GCF_000299155.1 Elephantulus edwardii
ATTCGTTTGTTGATGGGCACTTAGGTTGTTTCCAACTCCTTGCTATTGTGAACAAAGCTGCAATAAACATGGGTGTGCATATATCTGCTTGGATCTCAGTTATCATCTCTTCGGGGTATATTCCCAGTAGTGGAATTGCTGGGTCAAATGGTATCTCTATTTGCAACTTTTTGAGAAAGCGCCATACCGCTTTCCACAGGGGTTGCACTATTTTACACTCCCACCAACAGTGAATAAGGGTTCCAGTTTCTCCACAACCTGGCCAGCATTTGTTGCTTGCTGTTCTGTTAAATTTTGCTATTTTGACTGGGGTGATATGATATCTCATAGTTGTTTGGGTGATCGCAAGGGCGGTTCATTCACTTGGAGGACCTTGCTCAAACCTCTGCAGTCTCAGTATGCTCACGACTGGGGTCCTTACTCAAATTCCTGCTGTCCGTTTCCTACCCAGTGGTTTTCTCAGTGTTCCCTGCCTGGTGGCACTTACACAGGTGCCCTCACACAACAGCCCCTGCTCCAGTAGTGTCCTGCATCCGACAGGATCCGAAAAGTCAAGGTCAAATTCCCACCAACCCACTAGCCTCTGGTTGGTCTGCAGAGTTCACAGAAGCCAGCTGGCTGGCTCGTTTTGGGCAGTTGGTGTAGCCCAAGAGAGCTCGGCCAAATTCCCCATCTATGGGCACGCCCTTAGGTGCTCTCCCGGGTAATCAGCAATGCCACAGTAAAAACAGATAAGATCCTACCGGCCTTTCTCCTGCCAGGTTAGTTCCACAACCGCTCGGCTTATAGCTCTGGGTGATGGTTGGATCCACGGTGGTGTTCTGAGGTCACAGGGCTGTGGTGGGTGCTGTGGTGCATTGTTGTGGAGCTGCAAGGGGGGCGGGGGAAGGGGAGGAAAGCAAGGGACTAGGGGGGCCAGGAGGGCAGAGCTTGGACACTATCACCAAGAGGTGGGGGTGGGGCTTGGGCGCTGCTGGAGGTTTATGCAGCAGCACACTGTGTGTTGGGGTCACACAGGTGCAGGCTGCAGGGGGGGTCACACAGTGGCGGGTAGCCTTCGCTCCTCTGGGGTCTCACGGTCCTTGCTCCTCTGGAGTATCGCGGTGGGTGGCTGTCTCGGCTTAATTAAGACAAGTTTTCCAATGTTACTATAATAGAAACACTAGCAATGGTTGCCAATAACAAATATATTTTTTTAAGGCAATGATTTTAGGGTGATCAAGGCGAATCTCACAGCAAGCACATCTTTCTGTCATCTCAGAAGAGATCAAAAGATCATAAAGAGGTTGAGATGGACAACACATTGGAAAGTGGGAAATAACATCACATCTGTACTTGGAAGCTAATTGAAAAGCTTTTATTCCAGGGGTCCAGGTGAGACCCTAACCACTTTAGCCACACCCCTATGTCCATCACTATCACACTGAGCGTGTCCTGCCAGTCCTCAATATCCCTCAAATTTATATTTGCTTGGGGGTCCATATTGCACTCCACAGGGAGGGACAGCTCTAGGAATCAGAACTTGCACTGACGGAAGACATGCCTCAGAATGTTCTCCAGTGCAGCCATATGGAGGCTGTTTCCAGGGAACCTGAAGAAGTGGAGCCGGGAGCTTTGGCCCAGGGCAGGCAAGATGGTGGTGAACTGGAAATCTGTCATTCTACACCCACCTAAGTTCAAGTGTTCCAGGGTGGCAGAGGTTCTCTCCAGCAGAATGTGAAGATAGTGAGGGTTAAAATGTGTCAGCTGTTGGTCGCTGAGATTCAGGCAATGGAGCTGGCTAGTGCTTGGGCACGTGCACAGATATTTCAAGTCACAATCCAACAGGCCACCAATAGTTATAGAGAGGCTGCCTCTCCCCCGTGTTGGAGGGCCCCACTCCGCGCCTATCTGGGTTGGGCTGCACAGCCCCACTCTCCCGTAAGGGGCTCGCTGAGACCCCGTCCCAATCTCAGCCCACACGTTTCAGAAGTTGGTCTCAGCGTCTCTTCTGAGGTCCAGCAGTTGGAGTTTCCAACTTGTAGGTCGAAAGTCACGGGCAAGCAGCGCATCGATGCCATTGAAGGCCGCCTTCAAGATGTCCTGATCACACTGCAGAGCTTCCAGCAGAGCTCCCAGGGGGAGGTAGGGGAACGTCCAGGCCTCCACCATCGCCTGGACCATCTTGCAGCATCCCCCCGCAACAGCCAACATGAACAGGGGTGGAAAGCTTTCCCTGGCACGTGACTGCAGGGCGGCCATGGCAGCGGCTTCATCCTCTAAAAGGCTCTGGGCGGCCAGGTCCACGAGTCTGGGCGTGTTCTGTCTGTCCGTGCCGCTCTCCTGCTCCAAGGGGAAATGTGGTTAGTGGTCTACATGGAGAGCTACGTGTCAGGCGCCCCACAAACCCAGGGCTGGGTCCCCCCTGGCTCCTCAGAAGCCAGCCTTACCTTGGCCACTTCCCCTTGGAGACACTTTCAATCCCAAGTTCTCTGGTGGCGGCGTGACTGGTGACAATCCCCCCACAACCACCTCAGGCTCTCAGGCTACCCAGGTAGCACTACGTGTTGGGTGTGTGTGGGGGGGCTCCTGAAACTAAGAACAGGAGGAGCACGAAGAGAGCCTGGCACAGGATCCGCAGAAACAAGAGCTTCGACTCTGCCAAAGCACTTACGCCTGTCTGTGTGTCTGTATATATGGCGAGGAGACCACAGCTCTGAGGCCTCCCTTTAATCAAATTACCGTTAGATCTCATCGGGGTGCGGGGGGGGGCACACATCCTGGCATGCTTTCCCATAGATGTGAGGAAATCCTATCACCGAAGCTTCTTCAGTTCACTATTAACCTATCACTTGCTACCCTTGCACCTTCTAGGGCTGATTGCATTCTGACTCCCCCGACTCGGCACTAATTCATCTTTTCAAAGCTGGGGGCTCCCAGCAGCCACACAGACACCTGCCAGAGCAGCCCACCCCACCCCACCCCCATCCCCCCGTTCAGCTGACCTTAGGTGAGGCTTCCACAGGGAGATGGGCGAAGTGGCAGGAAGGGCCGGCCACTCAGGAAGTCCTGGGCATTTTGAAGCCCTGTGGATACAGTGGGCGCATTAATGAGTAGGGCGCTGGGAGTGGGGACCCGCGGGTCAGAGAAAGAAGGGGACTCCGAATTCCCTGCACTGAGGCTGACTGACAGGGCCACTCTAACAGTGGGCACATCAGACACCTCGAACCATCTCACGGTCGGCACGCTTCCGCTGAGGTGCCGACAGCGTGTCCACGGAGCTCAGGGGACTGGGCTTGCCTGGACAGCGCCCGGCCACAGCCACGGCAGAGCTCGTCTTCTGCCCACGGATCCACGCTTGAGTGCTGGCCCTCAAGGCCACAGCTTTGAGAGTCGGAAGGTTCTGCCCTTCTGGGGTCTGTCTGTCCTGTCTCTCTGCACGGGGGAGCCCTGCGGCCTTGTGCGGGCAGTTGGCCTGCGAGCCCAGAGTGGCCTTCGTGTCCCTGGGCCTTCAGATGTGCGAGTGGCTGGAAGGGAGGGAGGTGCATCCTCTCCCTGGGCTCCACGTACAGCCTCACAGCCATGGAAGGGCCAGCTATCCACAGCTCCCAACTCGGTGGCCCTCAGGGCCTTTGCACATTCCAGCACACACCTTTGTCATTTCAGGCGGCTCTTTCATGTCCTCTGCCCAGAGATGCCATCTCTTCTCCTGTCAGCGCAGCTGTTCTCCCCTCCACAGCAAGTTCGGAGCGGTTCTCGTGGCCATCATTGGCTTTGCGTCTGGTTGGCCGGGTGCATTTTCAAGTTCTGATCCTTCACGGCGTTCTCATTGCCCCAATGCCACGGCCTCTCACAGCTGGTCGGAACCGCGGGCATCAGTGCCGGATGCGCCATCACACCCCTCCTTGCGGCGGACTCTCTATCCAGACAGATGAGATACCCAAGGTCAATGAGTGCTTCCCACGGATCTGAGTATTTTGTCTTCAGCTGGAGTTGAAAGGAGGAGCTGAGCCAAAGGTGGCGTATTCCGCGTGGGCTCCCTCATCTTGTCTAGACCGATGAAACAAGCCCTTCTGTGGCCATAGACGCGGGCCGGTCCCACCGCCACACCCCGCGCAGGCCCGGTTCTTGGGTAGAGTGACCACCCAGTTCTCTACTCAGGGCCTTTGTCCTACCTCTGACCCCATGGTGCTTCAGAATGCATCCGGAAATGTTTTTTCGCCAACGAATACTATCCACTTCTCCCTCTGCTCAACCATATGACTGTCTCATCCAACATGGTGCACACTGGTTGCTACAGACCCAGTCGTTCGTCGTTCTTAATTCTGCCTTTTAGGCGTCTCAGGTTGTTTTCTTGGCATGAACCTGAGTTTCTACTGGAGGGGAGAGGGCCTTGATCGGTCACTGCTGGCGTCCACTGTAAGTGCCTGGACTGTGCTATGGTTCGCGTGGATCCAGTGAACCCCAGTTCTGAGCTCGCCTGCTCCTGTGCCGTCCTCACGGTCTCGGACGCGCCCCCGCCTCTTAGCTCAGGCAGTGTGCCAATGCATCTGGGGGGTCTGCCCTGCTCTCTCCCTCTGAACCGCCACCTTTCTAAGTAGGATGTCCCTTTCCGCGAAACGGCCCAATCCAGACAAGTTGTCCTAAGTGCGATCCCACTCTTTTTACCCCTAGGCCTCGACAGAGCTCCTGTGTGTGCATCCTAAAGACAGGCCCTGTGCTTTGGGCACTTGGATGGTGAGGAGCCCATTGAAACCTCCTCACCAGCGCCACGATGGAAGGCAAGGCATCAGTTCCCCTTCTGTCAGGTTTATTAATCATCCCACCTTGAGATGCATACAGAGCAACAGAGAAACACAGGGCTTGGGTCCGATTCCGCGTGGTCTGGAAAGTGACAGCTTTTCTCTTGGGGACGCACAGAGGCCCTCAAGCCTCGCAGCTCACCCAGTGCAGGGGAACATTGATTACCTGAGCCATGTGAGACCACGGGTGTGGGGGAGATGAATCCCAGTCAAAGGAAATCCTGGACAAAGTCAATGCTGCCTATCCTTGCTCCATCCCTCCTGCTTTTCCCTCGGGCTTCAGAAAGGAGACTGAGAGTGTCAGCTCGAGGTGGAGATGAGTCCACATGGAATGCTGGAGCGGTTCCTCTGCAGGAAGGGCTTCCAGGCTCCTTCACGTCCCCCAATCCCTCTGCTTGACACGGGCCACTGAGGGGTTTTCCTCACACACTGAGGACACCTGCTTCCTCGGACACTCCCGTTTCCCGAGTCTTTGATTCAGCGTAGAAGTGGAATCATCACACATGACGCGTTTCTTATTTGTCTTTTCGGGCTGCCCTTAGAAATTTTTGGTTTAGCTCTCACGGGACCTGTATTTATTCGTGCTCATGGCGTCAAGTCTCTCCCTTAGTGAGCTCTAGATTCACAGAGACCGTACTAAAGCTCCTACTCCGAGAATCACGGGGACGGGGCCGTTCCATTCGGGGAAGTCCATTTCAGCCCCGTGCGACTTACCCAACGGACGACCTGGATGGGATTTGAGATGCTGCCAGAGTGAGCATGAGCTTCTCTCAGAAATGGGCTGTGTCGCAACCCAAACCGTAAGGAGAGAGAAAAGCGGTGGTGGCCGACTCGGAGCCTATTGCCGTGACCCTATGACAGTGGGATTCTGAGATACCATCCCTTACACACGAGCGTGTAGGATAAGGTGTGCACTCCAAAAATAGAAACGAGATACCATGTCAGCCCAGGAAGAACAGCAAACTTCAAAGAACAGCAAACAGCACATGCTGGTGAGGCTATGGAGAAACTGGAACCCTTGGTCCCTGTTGGTGGGAGTGTGAAACGGTGCAACCACTGTGCAACGCAGGATGGCGCTTTCTTAAAACTTTAGAAATACCACTTGACCCAGCAATTCCTCTGCTGGGATCACACCCTAAAGAAAACCTAAGTGCCATCGAAGCAGATCTGCACACACGCATGTGTGCTGCTGCTTTGGTCACAATAGCACAGAGTTGAAACAACCCAAGTGCCCACCAACAAACGGATGATCAGAGACGCTGTGCTATAGTCACACTGTGGAATACTACGCTGCATTGAAAAACAAGGCACGTCTTGGGGGTGTGGGTGGAAGAGGGGCAGTGAGAAAAGTGCAATAATGAGTGACTGGAAACCCTAAGTCTCTGTAAACTTTCTTTAAAAGTACTCTTTTATAAAGTAAAAAAAGACAAAGACCTCATGAAATAACATACAAAATGGGTGACCCTGGAGCAAATGCTCAGTGAAATATCTTACTCACAAAAGAGAAATGTTACATGGTGCCACTGATGTAAAACAGGACTGATATCAGGGTTGAGTGAACCTAAGAGAAGAAGGGATGAATGAAGTACAGTGCATTGAAGCAGATGAGGGAGAGAACTGTTCAAAAGGAATACAGGAGTAGGTATTCTTTTCACGTTGGAAGGAAGAGTGGCATCCACTTCCGCAATAGCTTGCCTCTGGAAACCCTATGAACCTGCAGAGAGGACGAGAGACACCCAGCGTTGAGGACTCTCCTTCGTGGGGTCACTATGAGTCGCCTGCGACTCGACTGCACTTAACCACCACCACCACAAGAACAATTCTTTTCATGACAAGATTACAGAAAAAGAATTGCATAATAAAGTGGACTCTGGACTTTGGGGGGTATTGTTATAACAGTGAACGCATTTGTCTTTTCTTTTCAAAGAGAAAAACTAACTGGGGGAGGGGGGTAAACAGGGAGCAACATGTGCAACAGTGATTGAATGAATGAATGAATGAATGCATGGGGAAAAATTTAAATGGAAAGAATATGCCGTAAAAAAGTTATATAGCTTAACTTTAAAAAAAAATCTAATGAACATGACACCATACTGATACCACCGCGTTCAAAGGCACCTAACAAATGTCTCCTGCAGGGCTGGCAGTCACCCTGTTGACGGCTGCCCCAAAGCCCTGGTCCAGCAGGACGTGGCCCAGTGGTGCTGCCAGCCCAGGGAAAGCCTGCCAGTGTGGAATTCCTGGATTTCCTTGGTGGCCATGCAGCACTCAGGCGGGTCTGGGATTCCAGCACTGAGGGAGGCTGCACCCCTACAGGCCCTGCAGGACGACCATGGAATCCCAGAGCTGAGTGGGAGCAGCAGCCCAGGACGGAAGGAAGACAGGGAGCTGGGAGGAGCCTGTGACCCGCACCCACCCAGGGCAGCTGGTCAGGGTGGCTGAAGCGCTGCTGACCGGGAGGATGAGCTGGAAGTCAGCAGCGAAGCTGGAGGACTTAAGGGTCCTCAGGAAAAGCCAGCGCCTAAGGAAGGCGGCCTGGGCTGGGCTGGGAAGACCGGTGGACGCCAGCTCCCCGTCACGTCCGCTTCCTGTGTACGGGGCACACAGCAGCTGCACACAGGCCTCTCCGTAGACGCTTGCCCTCGGGCAAAACGAACGGATCCCGTGCCCCTCCCCCCAATCCTTAAGGAGTCTGGAAATGCCTGACCTAGAGACCCTCCCCAACGCGTAATCGGCCCTTGCTGTAAAAGAAACAACACAAGGGGGTGGCTTGGACAAACACGTTTATTTCCTTTCCCGTTCCAACAGGACAGAAATTCAGGAAATGGAAGACAATTACAGTGTAAAGTCGAAGCTTATTGAAATACAGTTCTTCTCTGGGTAAACGTTCTGCTCTAACCATTCCAACCCCAGTCCCAGGTCCTCCAGGATCTGATTCAGCTGGTCCAGCCAATTCCGCACAGTCGTCATGTCTACGGTTCTCGTTCCTCCGCAGCTCAGATAGCACTCCCGAGGGAGCGGCATCTCCAGCAGCGTGATCATGTTCTGAGGGAGGGTGCGCAGCAGCAGGCTCTGCAGG